>NW_015171509.1:660091-703122 GCF_001447785.1 Gekko japonicus | reverse complement strand
AGAGACTGATTGTACTGTAAATTGCGTGCATGTCTTCTTTGCCTAGTAGGTCCCTAATTAGGAGAATATTGTTACTGTTCTCCTTAATCATTTCAGCATCATGGTATCTATACAAATTAGGTATATGCAAATGGAAGAATGTGTGATCTGGAATAATGAAAACTAGTTTACTGTTATAGTTTACTGTTGAGCACCGATTTTAATTGTAATAATTATTGATTGGTTTTAAATTGTTTTATGTATGGCATTTGCCTCTTATGTTAGCCGCCCTGAGCCCATGTGGAAGGGCAGGATATAAATCAATCAAATAAATAAATAAATAAATAAATAGTAATGAATGCAACATATCTGCCACTGCAGAAGTACTATTCTTTTCTGTGAGGCTTATAAATAGAGAGAATACGACACATCAAAGGCTCAAAGAAATGCAGTTTCTAACATTACAATTAAGCAAGCTATTAGCACAATTCAAGGGCCAGTATTCTCCTTATTGGTCTGTGAACGCTAGCAATAGCATCCATTCCAGTGAACAGTGTGGAGAAAGTCCCAGTACATGGAGCTGTGCAAGCAGGTGAAGGCTCCCAGGTTTCCAAAGAATCACTGAACCTGTCAAATATACTCAGCAATCAATATTTTCTGATGCCACATAATACTATTCCTATTACTAAATACACAAGAATAAGGCAATACCTGTTCTTGGAACAACTTCTTTAGAGTTATACAGAGCTTCTCAGCAGGCAACTACTGAAACAACATTTTTTTAAGAAATTACCAAACACTATAACAACTAAAAACTTGCTTTTAATCCCCTTTCACTAGCCCCAATGAATGCATTGGAACTACTTAGCTACTGATATTAACCAACAGTCCGTGATTATATAACAGAATTAACTTTTTGTAGAAATTTATTATACACTGATTGCAGCAGGCCCAAGAAGCTCTTACTTTTTTTTTTTAACCCAGCCTTATCTCATTTATGAATTTATGTGTTGTGTCCTAAGCACAGTGATCTGGAGCTCGAGCTTTTGATGCCCCCTGGAATGTGGCTCCTGGGTGCTGGTGGGGCCTCAAGAACAACATAGGAGTGCAATACGGGGGTCTGCAGTGTGAGATGGAAACGGAGGGGGGACCTGGAAAATTTTTTGAATGACTGGAAATACCTTTGTCACACAGAAGGCAATGAAGAGTCCAACCATAAGTATGCTCATTCATCCATTGTTACACAATAAGTTCAACCATTGTGACCTGCATTAAGAACATAACATAAGAACATAAGAGACGCCAATGTTGGATCAGGCCAAAGGCCCATCCAGTCCAACACTCTGTGTCACACAGTGGCCAAAAATACCAGTGCCATCAGGAAGTCCACCAGTGGGGTAGCTTTTCACATCATGATGACTACTCTAACACATGACAGTGTTTCAGTTCCTCAAGCTTAAAGGCTCAATCTATTTAAAAGTAATATAATAAAAAGTAATACATAGGAAAGTATTCAATGTAACTACTGACATTCACATATGAGAGCCAGTGTAGCATAGTGGTTAAGCATGTCAGACTAGTATTTGAGAGACCCAGGTTCAAATCCCCATTCATGCCATGGAAGCTCACTGGGTGACCCTGGGCTAGTCACACTCTCTCAGCTTAACCTACCTCACAGGGTTGTTGTGAGGATCAATGGAGGAGAAGAGAATGAGGTAAGCGACTTTGGGTCCCCACTAGGGAGAAAGGCAGGGCATAAATGAGCTAAATAAATAAAACAATAAAGTATGTTTAAGAAATTATAAATCTTTGAACAATTCCCTTCTTCCTTTGTGAACAATCAGAATATAGCTTAGTACCAGCAATCTGATCCAAAGATAGTGTATTGATATTTCAGCCCCAAAGAAGCAGGGGAGAGGGAGAGAGAGAGAGAGAGAGATCAGTGAACTCTTCTGGATATTTATCTATCAGATTTCTACCCCGCCCTCCCAGCCAAGGCCAGCACAGGGTGACTTGCAAAAAATCGGCATATAAATTATAATAAGACAATTAAAACATTTAGAACGCTGCTAAAACCAATTAAAGATGACATAATAAGTGCTGGTATTTTTGATGCTGATTGTCATTGGAACTGCACTGGTTACCATACTCAATTCTCTCTTCCCATAGCCGGCTCCTAGGTCTTCTTCTGATGTCTTTCAGGCGGCTGGCACAGGCCGTTATCAAGAATTTCAGAGGCAACAGGGCTTACTATCCTTCAGCTGTTGCAGGTGCCATCAGGAAGTCCACCAGTGGGTTAGCTTTTCACATCATGCTGACTACTCTAACACATGACGGTGTTTCAGTTCCTCAAGCTTAAAGGTTCAATCTATTTAATAGTAATATAATAAAAAGTAATACATAGGAAAGTATTCAATGTAACTACTGACATTCACATATAAGAGCCAGTGTAGCATAGTGGTTAAGCATGTCAGACTAGTATTTGAGAGACCCAGGTTTAAATCCCCATTCATGCCACAGAAGCTAACTGTACAAGGTTCTGCAGGGCCCTGACCTCTTCTTGGAGCTCATTCCACCAGGCTGGAGCCACCACCGAGAAAGCCCTGGCTCTGGTTGCCACCATCCTGGCCTCCTTAAGGCTCAGGAGGGCCAGTTGGTTCTTGGCCCCTGAATGCAGTGCTCTCTGGGGAACATGTGGGGGAAGGCGGTCCCTCGGGTACTAGACCCCTGTCCACAAAGGGCTTTGAAAGGTAAGAACCAGCACCTTGAAATGAATACGGCATGTTATTGGCAGCCAGTGCTCCCAAATTGAGAGTCCCATCAACAGCCTGGCCGTAGCATTTTGCACCATCTGCAGCTTCTGGATTTGAGACAAGGGCAGCCCCATGTAGAGAGCATTACAGTAGTCCAATCTTGAGGTGACCATGGCATCGATCACTGTTGCCAAGTCGGTGCGTTCGAGGAAGTTTACATTTGAAAAGAACATGGTCCCTCGACTCAATCCTTCCATATTAAAATACTCTAATACCAGTGCTACACACATTATCATGAATGAGAAGTCATATAATGTCCAAGCTAATCTCTGTTTTCTTAATTTTTAATTTTTAACTGGGGGCAGAGCTTTCTTCCAAGCTCAGTGCTTCCCTGCTATTCTGCTATTCAATATTTTTCTTCTTTTAAAGTACTATAGATACAAATTACAAACAATTTTACCCTATCCCTACAGCAATACCCATTCTTCTTAAGACAAGGATTACTATATTATTTCCTGTGAAAGATGTGTGTTCTCTTTATCTCTCCGCAGTATGGGGAATACTGTCCTCGATCTTACATTTTTTACTAAAGGTCGTATGTGTTAACTAAAGGTGCACAAGAAAAAAAAATCAGTTAAAAAACCCCCCTGGGTATATTGAATCAGAAAAATATCGGTATTTACCGATATTCCAGAATACCAATACCGGTATGGTATTTGGATTTTATCGATATTTGGGGATACTGAATATATTCAGGTCCATTATACCCTAGGGGGCCATTATAGCCAAAGGCAAATCTCCTAGGGTATATTCAGTGGTCTGGAGGGGGGAGAGAGTTTGAGGTAGAGGCACCAAATTTGCAGTATAGCTGCTGGAGCCTCTCCACCAAAGAACCCCCAAGTTTCAAAAAGATTGGACCAGGTGTCCAATTCTATGGGCACTCAGAGAAGGTGCCTTCATCCTCCATTGTTTATAATGGGGGGGGAATAGCAAGGCATACAAGCCCAGCAGAATGTCCCAGAGAATCTCTGCAGTAGAAAGTGAAGAGGGGGCATATTTGCAAGGCCAGCAGCAGAACCAGTGCAATGTGCTCAGCAGAACCAGTGCCACTGTGGCAGTGCCCAAACCCAACAGGACTAAGGTCAAATTTGAGAATCTTTGAATTACAAATTGAGGGGGGAGGGAGGGATTTCTGCAAGGACAGCAGAACCAGTGCAATGTACTAGTGCCCAGCAGCAGAACCCAGTGCCATTGTGGTAAATGCTAACTCAACAGGACTGGTCAATCACAGAATCGCAATTTGAGTGCGGGGGAGTGGGTTGCAAGGACAGCAGAACCAGTGCAATAGTGCCCAGTGGCACAACCCAGTGCCAATGTGGAAGCAGTGCAAAAGTCAACAGAACCAACCAATGTCACACCAGAGAATCTCAGCAGAGGTTTTTTACAAAGCAAGGGCAGTAGAAGCCCAGCAGAACACTCAAAAGTGCAGGGTGGGCAGCCACTTTTGGTAGCCCACCTGAATCAAGGCCAGCCCAATACACAGATGCCCAGTAATGCTTTGTTTTCCCAGAAAAACCTTATACACCATTTCCTCAGGGAAGGCCTCAGAAAGTGAGAGGGAGGGAGCAGTTCACACACCAACTATCACTGCCTCAATGGAGGAGCCATAGCCTAGGTGCTACAGCTGCCCTTCATCACAGGCTCTGCCTTTCCCACCTCCCATCCCTGCAAAGAAGAATGTTTAAATTAGCTACATTATTTATGGTGCTCCTGTGTATTCTGCTGGTTTCTGTTTGGCACAAAGATCTCACTATCCTACTCTACCCCTTACATCTCCATCAAGATGAAGAACAGGTTTTGTGCTGCTGTTTTAATTTCAGCGTGCAGTTTTGGTTTGGGGTGGCTAGTGGTGACTCAGTGAGTGAACTTGTGAGCACACCTGCAACATTGCCCTGTGCTGCACTGCTACCAGGGTTCTGTAGAGGTATTTTGGTGCAGGTGGATTCAGAATGGCATTGGGGAAACTGGTGGGGCATTTCTGTGCCAATCCAACTAGTTAATGGCCATGCTACTTCTCTCTAGTCTCTTGTTTTAATTTTGGGGAAAGAATTTAACCTCAACTTCCCAGTACAGATTGAGAGAGGATGCAGGCACAAGTATGTGCTCACTTCAGTCACCCTCAGAGTTCAGGACTGGGTAATCCAACTGTGGAAGTTGACCTTCAAGAAGAACAACTGCAGGTGTGAGCAATGTGGGCTGACAATGTCACCTGCATGGGAGAAAAATGCTCACTCTGCACACTCGTCAGAGGGCATGAGAGGAGCCCATGGGCCACAGCAGAGAGCAAGGCGTACAACCCCAGCAGAATGTCCCAGAGAATCTCTGCAGTAGAAAGTGAAGAGAGGGCATATTTGCAAGGCCAGCAGCAGAACCAGTGCAATGTGCTCAGCAGAACCAGTGCCACTGTGGCAGTGCCCAAACCCAACAGGACTAAGGTCAAATTTGAGAATCTTTGAATTACAAATTGAGGGGGGAGGGAGGGATTTCTGCAAGGACAGCAGAACCAGTGCAATGTACTAGTGCCCAGCAGCAGAACCCAGTGCCATTGTGGTAAATGCTAACTCAACAGGACTGGTCAATCACAGAATCGCAATTTGAGTGCGGGGGAGTGGGTTGCAAGGACAGCAGAACCAGTGCAATAGTGCCCAGCGGCACAACCCAGTGCCAATGTGGAAGCAGTGCAAAAGTCAACAGAACCAACCAATGTCACACCAGAGAATCTCAGCAGAGGTTTTTTACAAAGCAAGGGCAGTAGAAGCCCAGCAGAACACTCAAAAGTGCAGGGTGGGCAGCCACTTTTGGTAGCCCACCTGAATCAAGGCCAGCCCAATACACAGATGCCCAGTAATGCTTTGTTTTCCCAGAAAAACCTTATACACCATTTCCTCAGGGAAGGCCTCAGAAAGTGAGAGGGAGGGAGCAGTTCACACACCAACTATCACTGCCTCAATGGAGGAGCCATAGCCTAGGTGCTACAGCTGCCCTTCATCACAGGCTCTGCCTTTCCCACCTCCCATCCCTGCAAAGAAGAATGTTTAAATTAGCTACATTATTTATGGTGCTCCTGTGTGTTTTGCTGGTTTCTGTTTGGCACAAAGATCTCACTATCCTACTCCACCCCTTACATCTCCATCAAGATGAAGAACAGGTTTTGTGCTGCTGTTTTAATTTCAGCGTGCAGTTTTGGTTTGGGGTGGCTAGTGGTGACTCAGTGAGTGAACTTGTGAGCACACCTGCAACATTGCCCTGTGCTGCACTGCTACCAGGGTTCTGTAGAGGTATTTTGGTGCAGGTGGATTCAGAATGGCATTGGGGAAACTGGTGGGGCATTTCTGTGCCAATCCAACTAGTTAATGGCCATGCTACTTCTCTCTAGTCTCTTGTTTTAATTTTGGGGAAAGAATTTAACCTCAACTTCCCAGTACAGATTGAGAGAGGATGCAGGCACAAGTATGTGCTCACTTCAGTCACCCTCAGAGTTCAGGACTGGGTAATCCAACTGTGGAAGTTGACCTTCAAGAAGAACAACTGCAGGTGTGAGCAATGTGGGCTGACAATGTCACCTGCATGGGAGAAAAATGCTCACTCTGCACACTCGTCAGAGGGCATGAGAGGAGCCCATGGGCCACAGCAGAGAGATCCATCCAGACTGCCTCCTTTGTGGCCCAGTAGCTCAGCAGATAGGAGGCCTGCAACTCGTAGGGCTCCAAAAGGTACTCCCAGTAGTCAAGAGATTATTGTGGTCTTTGCCTCAACTGATCTGGGCCCTACACAACTGGCACTGTGCAAAGCAGGGATTCTCCATCAGCTGGACGTGCTTTCAGACTTTACAGGACACTGACCAACAGGTGGAGGCACCCCTGGAGTCGCCTCCTGTGAGGAGCTCTGGGCAGACACACTGTGTCTTAGGGGGCAGGAGGAAGAGATGCCTGCAGAGGAAGGGGTTGAGATGGCAGCAGCTTGGGGTGTACCTCCATATCATCCTCTTGTGCCACCCCTGGACTCTCCTCCTGTTCCTCCTCAGAAGGCCTGCTGGGCTCTGGAGGAACCAGGGCAGTGGGTGGGACATCCAGCCTCTCTTCTAGCTCCTCCAGAAATCTCTTGGTCTCTGGGCTGAGCTCCAGAGCCAGAACACTCTTGTCCCCAAGGCTCAGTCTCAAAGACTGCTCCTCCTCCAGCTGCTGAGCCTCAGCAACAACAACTGGAGAAGGGGCTGCCTGAGCCAGCACCTGAAGGCACCTCTGCAGGGGGTGCCCTGGCAGCAGCCTCAATGAAGAAGGTCTTGCATGGCCTCTTCATTGCAGAACTCTGGCCAGAAGTCAGAATGGTGGAAGGTGGCTGTGGAGCAGTTCGCCGCACAGGTGGGGGGAAAGCCACAGCCCTCCCCTCCACCCCTCTAGTCTTCTCCTTAGCCTTGCCCCCGGGACCCCACCGTGTTCCCTTCCTGCTGCTCATCATGTTAACTGCGGGCCAAACTCTTTCTAACTTGTGGGGAAGGTATTATGCACCTAACCACCTGCACTGCAACCTGAACCTAACAGAGCCTGACACCTTTTTATGAACCCTCCCATCCCAAAACTAGTGTTTTTTTCTGTCAAAAGAGCCTAACTTCAGTTTTGGTCTCCTTTCTTATCTTTTTTGTTTTGTTTTGTTTTTTGGTTGCTGTTCTTTTTTAGTTTTTTAGAACTAGTGACTTCCTACTGGTACCTCCACCTCCTGTCCTCACCTTTTGAAGTTTGAGGCTGCTGAAGTTCCCAGCTCCCTCTAACTTGACTTTGCCTGTTTTGGCAGGAATCTCTTCTGGGCTTGCAAAGTTACAAAGAAAATACAGAACGGATTTTTCCATTAAGGTCTCTGTACCCAGATAGACTACTCTGGGACTGTTTCCAACAATAGAAATAGTGCTCTGGGACTGGAATGACAGCTCCCAGAGCAGAATGACAAATCCCTAGCAATAGAATCTGTGTTCTGGGACTGGAATGACAGCCCCTCGGAGTAGCAGCAGCATTCTGGGAATGGAATTCCACTCTGGGGGCTCTCATTCCAATCTCAGAATGCTTCTGCTACTCCCAGGGACTGTCATTTCACTCTGGGGGCTGTCATTCCAGTCCCAGAGTAGTATATCTGGGCCCAGAGACCTTAATGGGAAATCCATTCAGCATTTTCTTTGCAACTTTGTCTGTGCTGCAATGTATTTCAATGGAATAGAACTCAAGTAGTTAACTTTCCTGTGTTTGTATAGTTGAAGCTGTTGCTTGCTGGAGTTGTCTTCTTGCAAATACAGGCTTGATGTTTTGAGCCAGCCCCCCTTCCTCTCTGAGGATGCCCGGGGGGGGGGGGGAGAAGCTTGCAATGCCCAGCCATTTTATGTTCCTAGGCTGAGAGCATTTTATATTTTTAGTTTTTAATTCTGCTGTGATCCTTGTGCTTTTTCTTGATGCTTTATTTTAAAAACTGCATTGCCAAATCCTACTATTCCCCCATCTTTCTATTTTAGGCAGGCATCTTTTTTGGGGGGAAGGTTTGGGAGGTGTCAGTTATCAAAGACTGTTAAATGAAAAAAATATTGCAAGAGTTTTAAGCATATTTATATTTTAAGTAAAAAAAATCTTTAATTGTGTTTGTAACTTTTATTTTTATTTATTTTATTTATTTTTTAATTTAACTTTCAGTTTCTAGACCGCTCAACCCTGAAGGCTCTGAACGGTTTACATGATTATAAAGTTTGTATCTCTGCTACCTGGTATTACACTTATGACACTCAGATCCGGCCCTTGTAACAAATGAGTTCGACACCCCTGCCTAGAAGCTTTGGAAAACACCACCAATACCTTTAGTAAAAATTCAGGTTTAGGTATACGTCATTCAAAAACAGTCATTCAAAATCTATTGAATCTATCTTTAAGGCTAATTAATTTCATTAAAGATAAATTTTCTTTTAAATGGTTTGCTACGTTTTGGCAATATCTAGGCATTAAAATACCATTAGGTTTGAATGATTTGTTAAAATATAATCATATCAAGCTAGATCACTCAACTGTTAATTTGTTAAAACAATGGAATAAGCTAAATTTATCCTGGCTGGAAATAATATTATATCCCTAAACCTTGCAAAATTCTAACACTATGGCAAATACATCTGAATAACTTTATCTGGAACTATAAAAAACCAGGAGTTGGATTTAATATAATGCAAAGACCTTCAAAATGGGATACACTTGATCTTCCCCATTAAAATATTACTATAAAGCAACCCATCTCAAAAATTTGGTCATGCTTTTACACCCATTACCTTTACTGATTTCATAAATATAGAACAAACATATTCAAGCTCCCCAAAATTTTCATGATATAGTCTGGAACAAACAAGCAGAGACACCTCCCAATTAAAAACATAATCTTTTTTAAAATAATACACTACAAAACTGAGATTATAGAAGATCAAAATTAGCTCCTAGTATCTCCCCTTTATCATCTTTTCTAGGACAGAGCTAGTTTTTGCCTCCATAATTTTTATTATGGAGAGCTTTTATGTATCTCATTTGTTGAATGTAATTTACAAGGGGCATATCATCGAAAAATCAGATTTGAAAGAATTACAGAAACTAAGATCCCTTGGTTTGAATACTTGCAAGTAAAACACTCAGTGGAAAAAACTAGAAATTAAGGAGAAAATGAGCAGACCTACCACTGAATTCGAAAACATACTTAAAGATTCAGATAGATATAAAGGACACACACATATATATTGCCTGTATTGATAATTCCCTTACATATTGGCCATTTCCAGCTCTCCCATTGGCTGTGCAGTGCGCTCCATCAGCCATTGGCCCATCAACTGCCACTCAAGAGTACTCGTGTGCCATTGGCTGGGTACTGGGTCTGCTCCCCCCCTCCCCACTGCCAGCCTGGATGCTCTTCCCTCACAGAAGAAAATTGCCAAAATGGCTCTCTCTCCTGATGAAGATACTTCTCCTTCTTGGCTCCTGTGGGACTAACTTTTCCCTCACTGACTGTTGTTAGGCAACCAAGTTTGGTTCTGTCACTAAAAAGGCAAAGAAAGGAAGCCCTTTCCAAGCCTTTGTGGAGAACTCATTGGTGCCAGTCCTGACTAGGGTTGCCAGCTCCAGATTGGGAAATTCCTGGATATTCTGTGGTGGAGTCTATGGAAGCCAGAGTTCAGGGAGGGGAGAGGCCTCAGCTGAATAGAA
This sequence comes from Gekko japonicus, assembly GCF_001447785.1. NCBI lineage: Eukaryota > Metazoa > Chordata > Lepidosauria > Squamata > Gekkonidae > Gekko > Gekko japonicus. Next base: position 693,119 of record NW_015171509.1, on the reverse strand, counting down.
TGCCATAGAGCCCACCCTCCAAAGCAGTTATTTTCTCCAGGGGGGAGCAATGCTCCTTCTAAGCTGTGGAGTCTTGTGAGCAAAAATTCTACTTTGTGAGCTAGTAAAGGTAAAGGTTTCCCTTGCTTGAAAGCCAGTCGAATCTGACTCTAGGGTTGCAGTGCTCATCTCCGTTTCCAAGTCGAAGAGCCAGCGCTGTCGGAAGACATTTCTGTGGTCATGTGGCCGGCATGTCTAAACGCCGAGGTGCACGGAATGCTGTTACCTTCCCACCAAAGTGGTACCTATATATCTACTTGCAATTTCTTGCTTTCGAGCTGCTAGGTTTGCAGGAGCTGGAACCAGAGTTGGGAGCTCACTCCATCATGCAGCACTCGGGTCTTGAACTGCTGAACTACCGACCTTCCAGCCTGAAGTTTAGTGTAGTGGTTAAGTGCGCGGACTCTAATCTGGGAGAACCGGGTTTGATTCCCCACTCCTCCACTTGCACCTGGCTAGATGGCCTTGGGCAAGCCGTAGCTCTGATAAGAGCTGTTCTTGAAAAAGAGCAGTTTCTGTCAAGAGCTCTCTGAGCCCCGCCTACCTCACAGGGTGTCTGTTGTGGGGAAGGGAAGGGAAAGGAGTTTGTAAGCCGCTCTGAGGCACCTTTGGGTAGTGAAGGGCGGGGTATAAATCCAATCTCTTCTTCTTCTTCTGAAGTTCAGTGTCTTAACCACTTGAGCATTAAAGTTGTGAGTGAGCAATTTGGCTACTGCATAAATTAGTTTGCTCTGGAGTAATCCTTTCTGAGCTATGGCAAAAAACCTCAGTTTAGAGGGAACACTGGGGGAGAGAGATGTGTTGTCAGGAGTTTAGTTGTGATACCTGGCGATATTCAGCCTCCACCTGGAGGTTAGCTACCCTAGGTGCAGCAGTTAGCACTTCAGAGCAGGGTCTGCCAGACCCAGGTTCCTGCTGTGGAAGCTGAGTGGGTGTTTTTGGACCAGTCACAGACTTTAAGCCTAACCAAAATCACAGGGTTGTTGTGCAGATCAAAAGGGGGGAAAGAGAATGATGTAAGCTGCTTTGGTCTCCACTGCAGAGACTACTTTTCCTCCTGGGGAACCATTGCTGCCAGTCTCTAGGTGAGGGCTGGAGATCACTCAGAATTAAAACTGCTCTCCAGATGGCAGAGATCAGCTCCCCTGGAAAAAATGGCTGCTCTGCAGGGTGGACTCTGTGTCATTATACCTTGCTGAGGTCACTTCCTTCCTGCTTGGGTCCCCACTGTGGAGAAAGACTGTAGTTTTCCTAGGTAGTGGCTGCAGGTGGAGAGGGGATGGAAAGCTGAAGTCAGAGGGGCAGATAAAAGTAGGCTGATGGTTGACTGGGAAGGAGACAGGGTTGCCACCTCCAAGGACTGGCATCCTCAGAGGTATAACACAGAAAGATGGAGTACTCGCTGTGTCATGGTGAGAAGAAAAAAAGAGTACTCCATCTTTCTGTGTTATACCTCTGAGGATGCCAGTCACAGCTGCTGGCGAAACATCAGGTCCTACAATGCCAAGACCATGGCCATACAGCTCGGAAAATCTACAACAACTAATCTCACAATGGTATACTTTACTTACTTTATTTACATTCCATGTAATGGTATAATTTTGGCTTTTTCCGGTATCGATCATACTGGTAACTGAAGAAATTAGAGGGAAACTTTGCTGCCTCCACCATATGCCTGGTGGAACCTTTCCATTTTACAGGCCCTGCGGAACTGATTCAAATGACCAGAAGGGTACCTCACAATATTTGTAAAGGAATACTAGGATCAGAAAGTTGCTACAATTTCTTCATACTGAATGCATACAACTTTAATCCTTAAATGTGTAAATGATGTGGGGAAAATACCCTATTATACCCAAGAAGGGAGTGTTTCAAGTGTTTCAAGAAGGGAGAGGTGTTGGAGATAGACCCATCACGAACAGGTCAAAATTCGTAACAAATTTTGATTCATGGTTTGGTTTTTGTCCATCCCTAGCAGCCACAGGGCTCTTCTTCTTCTTTTTAAACACAATTTTATTAGAGAGATATTACATCATTTCCACTATCAAAATATTAAAATTGGTACACATCCCTTTTTCCCTTCCCCCCTCCCCTTCTTCTTCGGGCTTCCCACAGTGTTCCCACCCCCTCCCTTTCATCATTCCTTCTTAATTCTCTTATCTCTAACAAAAACAAATGTAACACATATTTATATACCGGTAACCTGTACTTCAATATGTAAATTTTTAAACTTCTCTTTATCTCAGAGTTTATACCTCTATTCTTAATAAGTCTCTAAAGAAAACAAATTATTCTTCACGTCCCAGTCTTTCTCTACAGGGCTCTTCTGACCTTCCAAGTATACAGAAGGAACAGGGAAGGGCTTGCAAGTCCATTTCTTCACAAGTGTAATTAACTGGCACTCTTTTACAACCTAATCAGGGCAGCCACTAATTTTTTGGAACAGACTTTGGCATTGGGGGAAGGGACATTTGCTTCAAAAAAATCTTTCTTCATATAAAGGGATCTGGGGGCCCAAGGAAGAAAATTCTCTGAATATCAGTCACCTCAGCAAACAATGTAAGATTGTTCTGTGTTACTGGTGCTGTGAACAAGCTGTGCACACCTCTTAATCCTGCCAGTGTTGAGCTGGTCTGTTTTAAAACCTGCTCAGAGAATGTGTTAATTGGGAAAATGGAATCTCAGCACTGCAGGCATCAGAAATCACCAGTTAGAACCTGAAGGAGTGAGAATGCCGGTGTACACTGCCTTAAACTCCAGGGAGGATGGGAGGGATAAAGATCTCCATTCAGATTACTTCAGATCTGACAGTGAACTGATCATCTGATTGAACACCTGGTTCAAGACAAAACGAGGGTTTGCAAATCATGTTCAGCAGCATTGAAATGTTCTCTTTTCAGTGATTTGCTGAGGCGCATTTTGAAAGGTGCAGAAAATGTTCACAAGCAGTACAATCACAAGACTGTGGACAAGAACCACATGATTAACATAGGCCATAAATCTTCATTCCAGTTGGGAAGCAATATCATCCAATTCACTGGGGACTGAATCATCCTTGGTGCTAAACAAGGAATAAAAGGATGCAATTTAGTATTAAAATCTGAGTTATGAATTCTCAAAATGTGGAAACCTAAATTGTATCAGTGGTTTAGCAGCCTATTATGGATGCATCTCAAACCCACTCTCCCTTCAGAACAGCAATATATTCATGTAAACATGTCCCTTGTTTATATTTGGATAAACAAACAGCTTCTATTCCAAGCAGGTCCTTATGTTCTGAATCACCTATTAAGCCCCCCTTTCCCTCAGCCTTAAAAAATTATGTTAGTAAGTAAACTTTGAAATCTGTATAAATAGTACTTCCTTGATGTGTTGACACAAGATCCATTGCAAAGTATCTTGTAGGGTGATGCAAGGGCTAAATTTGTCTAAATATGATACATTTCTTTGGCATACTTTGAAAAGAGGCTACCTTCATGCCATTCTCTTTGATCTTCTTAAACTGAATTCACGTGACACCATACATTTCTTTAAACCATGTGCTTTGCTGATATTGAATATGCTGAAACAATATGCTCATCATTCAAGAAACCATCAGTCTAGAAGCACTAACAATTATCTTTCTCCCAACATAAGTGGCCTTAATTTGTTTAGATTTTTTCCACACAGACATTTTCATAACCTGTCTTGCCTTTTCCAATGTCAACAAATTCTTTTTACACACATTAGACAGACAACACAACTACATAATATTTTCATGATTATCTGTTATCCTTTCTCTAGTCATTCATAGCATTGTTTGGTTTTCAATAGTATTAGCTCTTTTAAGTCACTATGTTTGATTACATATATGAAGAGAATATGCTACATCTGTCCGATCTGCGTTATGTCTGAAAGGGGCAATGCAGTCTCAGTTCTGGTATGTATGATCTGAAACAGGAAAATATGCACTTTGCTTTCCCAGGCAAAATGATGACTGTGTGTGTAGCATGTTCTCCCCATGTATGTGGTCAAATATAACATCTGAAAAGGGCTATTTTGCTAATAGTAATGTTAATTAGTTGTATTCTAAGGCTGCTCCACTAGTGAAAGTAAATCTTTCCCCACCAGCTTCCTATGACCCCTGAAGAGACACCATTGGGGGAAGGGTACCTTCACAAGAGAAAAAAAAAATGGGTGTTGGAAGATTGTAATGGGAAGGGTAATCAGGTGAGAACACCCCTTCTCCCTTTTCCACCAGTGGAATGCTGGATAGGACTCAATCCAATGTCTTTCTCTTGACAATTAATCTGATACCCAAATTGAATTTGTTGCCTGCTCCTCAACTACTTCAAGATCTGTCAGTTATTTTTGAGTGCTTACATCTTTTGTGACTCTTATCTTTCTCTGCTGAAATTTATGTTACCATGCACATACTCAAGTGATGCCTGGTGCCTGGCTACATCTTAAATTTTGGATGAAAAATAAGGGCAGATAGCTTGCCCCCCCATCAACTTAAATTGTTTTTGTTCTTTTGTATATTATGCATGGGATAGAGCAGGTAGAGAAAGAAGTACTTTTCTCCCTTTCTCACAAGGCAAGAACTCGTGGGCACTCAATGAAATTGCTGAGCAATCGGGTTAGAACAGATAAAAGGAAGTACTTCTTCACCCAAAGAGTGATTAACACATGGAATTCACTGCCACAGGAGGTGGCGGCGGTGGCTACAAGCATGGATGGCTTCAAGAGGGGATTAGATAAGAATGTGGCGCAGAAGTCCATCAGTGGCAATTAGCTACAAGGTATAGAAAGAAACTCTGGGGAAATTTTGCTCTGTATTCTTGGTGCTGGGAGGGGCAACAGTGGGAGAGCTTCTAGTGTCCTGGCCCAGCTGATGGACCTCCTGATGGCACTTGGTATTTTTGGCCACTGTGTGACAGAGTGTTGGACTGGATGGGCCATTGGCCTGATCCAACATTGGCTTCTCTTATGTTCTTATAAAATTCTCAGAATCTTTTACACAGTATCCTTACTCATCTGAACATGATGTCAAAGCTAAATATGAGGCTCAGATAACAGCAACAGTTTTCAGACGTTTTCAGGCACTTATGTAATCAGTCAGGATGAAATCTCCTGACTATACATTTTAAACTTTTAATCCCAATACTATTTTAAAAATACCATAAAATGCTCAGCACCCAAAAAACTTGCCATAATGTACATTTGATAAAGGAAGCTTTGACTCTTAAAAGCTTATACTCCCAAAAATCTTGTTGGTCTTTAGGGTGCTACTGGACTTTAATCTAGCTCATAATACACAGTTTTCAATATATTGTGTATATTAGGTAGAACAGTGCCTTCCATTTGCTGACTTGTAGTGGAAATTAACAAACCTGCACAGACCCAGAGGTTTTTTGCTCTGCAAATATGGCTAGCTACATTGGCTAGCCCCAGGTGGCCAATTAACACCAAAATTCGGGATTTGAAGTACCACCACAGCATCTATCAAAAGATATTAGCAATTCAAACTCATTCCTCAGATAACCCCTTTAAAAGAGTTCTCTCCAGCTGTCTAGACAAATTATTTTCTGATTAGAAGAAAGGCCACATAAATTATTATTATTATAATTTGTAGTAATTAACTATTTTAGTTGTATGAGCTAGCAATACAGTTTTAAGTGGAATTTTCCCACATCTAAAAGGCATGGGGAAAAAACATTAATGCTTCCAATTTATAATGTGTAACAGCAGCTTTCATACCATTTGTGAGACTTCCAGTATGTAAATATTTTTTGTGTTTTATTTCTAGGTTTTAATGTGACATTTTATGTGATTTATGTTTTATGTGATTTAAAATGCTGGCCCATAGATTAAGAAAGAGGGAGGCTGGATGGTGATTGAAGTGTGTTATGATTGGATGGTACCTGTGTTAAAGTATTTTTTTCACCATTAGGAATTAATCAAAGATTTTTGATTATTGAGTCTAATGGTGTGGTCACACAGTAAGCTTACCACAATTTGTTTGCACTGTAAATTTTATAGGAATATTTTTTTCAGGTTGGGATGGCCACACATCCCTCCCTGAACCACTTGCATCATTCAATGAGGCTCCGGGCACCGTTCAGATAGCCGCGCTGCCGCTTGAACCGGCAGGATTGCGCGAGTGAACCCACTTCAGTGCAGGAGATGGATGCGGCCGTCTGATCAGCAGTTTTAAATGCAAGAGGGAACAGAGGTGAAACCTGATCAAAACGACCGTATGACCACGACCTTCCTCCCACCCTTACCCAAAATCTGTTCTTTGATCTACTGATCACTAAGTAACCTTATCTCAGTCAAGTGTCTGTCCCATCCTTATCTCCCATGAAAAATATGTATGGCATTTATTTTCCTTTTCTCCCTAGAAGGAATGTAGTGTGTACTCTGAAAGGGGGATAAAAGTGTACTATGTCGGAGAAAGGAAGGAGTGAACTTTCTTTTGGATTCTAGATGCTTACCTTTTGTCTATTTTATCCTATAAAGGAAGAACTTTGAATCTTGTTCATTATGCTAGCATGATCTGTTTTTGCTTGCATCAGAATCATTCTTAATAAAACTGCCTGTATCTGAAGAAGTGAGCAGTGACTCACAAAAGCTCATACCCTGACACCAGTTTTGTTAGTCTTTAAGGTACTGCTGGAATCTTGCTGTTTTCTGCCTAGTTTGTTAGTGAGACTTTGGGGAGGCTGTACTAGAACAAGCAAAGCTCCCCTTAACAGCTGTACTCCAGGGGGCAGAGTTGACTGGTTGGTTCTGAGAAGCTTTGTGGGAAAGAGAGGGGAGTGTGTGAGGGAAGAGAGCTGAGTGGATGAAAAATGAAGTGCGGTGAGAGAAATCTGTGTTCTGTGTGGAAGTTATTAGCCTAAATTGCAACTGAGAGACAAGTTTTGTGGCTAGGTTTATTTAAGAACTTTAGAGAAACAAGAGGAACAGTACACCTATCTGGAACCATTACACTTATTAACCATACAGAAACAGTTATACTGTTATACTTGTAAATAAGCTCTATATATGTTTAAGAGAAACAACTGGTTTATTTAGATTAAGGATCCCTTTGTACCTCTGAGTTGTCCCCATTCGCTGACCATTCTGTCATTCCATCATATACAACTAAGGCATCCTGTTAAGTCCAGGTAACAATTATAGGGTGGCAGTGAAAATAAGGAAGGCAAGGAGGCAGTATAACACATCACCTCAGAATACTACAGAGAGATGACTTTACAGAGGTTGGTTTGATTTGATTTATTGGATTTGTATGTTTGGATTTGTACATCACTGGTAAAAACATTTAACAATTCAATATTAACATTTCTGGTGCATAACTACAATAAAATACCTAATTATATATAACAAGAGGGGACCCGCAACAAAATGTTGCATAAGGTATTGTGGCCCTACCATAGTCTTCGTTGTAGGCAGTCCTCGCAAGGAACTTATGGGGAGGGGGCATTCCCCTACCTTTCCCCCCCCTCTCCCCCCCATTATTGTCAAAGTGCCCTCCTCTTTCTTTCTGCAAGCACCACTAATCTACTAAACTTCCCTCACATCCCCTTCTCCCCTTCCTCTTTCTCTTTCTCTCCCCCTCCCTCAGACAATCTCCTATTCTTTTCTTTCTCTCCCCCCAACAGACATTTCCCTATTCTTTCTCTGTCTCTCTCTCCCCTCACACAGAACCCCACTTCTTTCTTTTTCTCTCCTTTTGCAGCTGCAGAACAGCAAACATCCCCAACCTGGTTGCAGGAGGGAGGGGGGCCGATGACGCAGGCTTCGCCTTCTCGCGCTTCGACTGATGCCCGGACGCAGCTACCCTCCCTCCCCAGGAGCACCACTGGCTGCCTTTACTCAGCAGTCCAGTGCACAAACCTGCTGGCTGAAGCTATAAAGTCTTCATTGCCGGCTGTCCTGACAGGGGCTGTTCCAGCAGCGGGGCATACAGCTATTGCGGTTGCAGCTTCCCTTGTGGCTCCAGCAGCTTTTCCCATGACTTAGGAAGTCCATTCTCTGCGCTTGCACATAGTAAGCAGTTTTACTTTTGAGGGGATTTAGGTATCCCTGTATACTTTTAAAAACATTTTAGATTTTTCTGCAAACATGGGGACTGCCCCAAGTTTGCTGGAAAATCTGTTTACCCTCCATGTGACCCAGATCCACGGAAGAAGAAGAAGAAGAAGAAGAAGAAGAAGAAGAAGAAGAGATTGGATTTATACCCCGCCCTTCACTTGGAGTCTCAGAGTGGTTCACAAACTCCTTTCCCTTCCCCTCCCCACAGCAGACACCCCATGAGGTGGGTGGGGCTGAGAGAACTCTGACACAAACTGCTCTTTTTCAAGGACCGCTGTGCCAGAGCTTGTGACTGACCCAAGGTCACATCAGCAGGTGCAAGTGGAGGAGTGGGGAATCCAACCTGGTTCTCCCAGATTAGAGTCTGCGCACTTAACCACTACACCAAACTGGAAATAAGCGTCCGCATGCAGGGGGGACCTTGGCTATTAGATATATAGATAAAATACATAATACTGTAAACCAGCTACATAATTAAAAGATGGCATAAAAACTCAGGGGGAAGTGATGTATAATCTGTCTGATCTGAAAAGAGAGGGGACAAGAAGGGGAGAGAGGGAGAGAAGAGGAGGCCAATCAGAAATGGAACCCATCACTGTCCTCAGCCATAGACCCAGCGGAACAATTCTGTTTTACAGGCCCTGAGAAACTGCATCAGATCCCGCAGGTCCTGGATCTCAGCTGTAAGAGTGTTTCACCAGGCTAGTCGAGGACAGCTGGATGCTCTTTGGGACAGGGATCACCAGCAAATTTTGGTTGCTAGAGTGTAACACTCTTTGGGGCCTGACAGACCCTGTTCAGGCCTGTAGCTACAGTGGGGCTTCCCAAGGTCCAGCACTCTGACTTACTGCAAGGGACCCCCAGCTTCCTGGATCCCCCTTCACCACTGCAGTGAGCAGCAGGCCAGCTGGTGAGCACACGGGCTGGCCTCCAAACCCAACCACATCATCATGGCTGCAGTGGGCACTTGGCCAGCTCTTGCTCCCTCACTGAGCACTGGCTGCTTACTCAGTCATTGCTGGGTGAGGAGGGAGAGGTGGTGGCCAAGGAGGAGGAGGAGGCCTGGCAGCCCCAAGGCTGAGACATACCAAGAAGATGAGGGTTGGGCGAGCAAGCACCACAGACAGGAAGGAACAGCAGCCCAACCCAGGGGACGGGGAGCCAGCAAGTGAGCCCGGCCTGCCACTGAGGGTGTTCCTGCCTTTTTTGGAAAGAGCAACGGCAGGGCCTGAGTTGTCTCCCCTTGGCATCAGCTCTGAGTGGGTGAGTGTACTGGTGCACTCCTCCACTGCCTTGCCTTGCTGCCTGTCTTCCCCACCCGGCCCCTGTAAAATAAAAGGGGGGGTGAGGCTTGAAAAGGGAGTTAATTGAATTAAAGGTAACTTAATCAAGTTAAATGTCCCCTAAGTGCCCTCTAAGAAATTTAAATGCCCCCCAACAAAAGAAATCCTGGCTACAGGCCTGCCCATTACTCCCCCCACTCTGAGGCAGATTTTTCCTGCCAAAATTCTTAGTTCCCCTCAGGTATTAAGCTGGCCCCCAGTATTGTGATAATATTTGCAGCTTTGTAAATCTGAATGTCCCACGCTTTGCCAGAATCTAATTTGGCTTTTACCCAGCCCAGGAGCTTGTCAGGAGAAAACAGGAACCCTCATTTTAGATCCCTTGAAATGGCACTGGAGACTGTGGAACAGTGAACAATAATAAAGATTTTGTTTAATAGGCAGGGATGGTATGGGGTAGTCAGGTATTGGAAAGGCTGAGGGAAATGTTGTTGGGAAAACTATAATTTTCATTTGACAGACATGATAGCGTTGTAATAGCTTATTTTTTTTCCAAATTCTTGGTTCTTATCAGTGAGAGATGGTTGAGTACTTAAGTTTCAGACTCAGATGGCTAGAAAGACAGTGGCAGCATGTTCATGACTAAGCTAAAGAGTATCCTATAGGACATTTATGAGATCCTATGAGATGGCAGTCAAAGCCGCTAAGAGAGATATTATGCGGCTATGATTGCATCTGAGAGCTCTCACCCAGCCCAACTGTTTAGAACAATTCGGTCTATTGCTACTCTGCTACAGGGCAGACCAAACGCTAAGGAAATGGAGATTGGCTCTGAGGCCTTTGCAAGCTATTTCGCAGATAAAGTCTTGTCACTCCATCATGACCTTCCCACCACACTTGAGACAATAAGGGAACTCGAGGCTCCATGCACATCTTCTTGCCAGGTTTTGGATTATTTCAGTCCACTCAGCCTAGAGGAGCTCAACAAATTTCTCTCAACTGTGTGCCCAACCACTTGCAGTCTGGATCCGTGCCCATCGTGGCTAATTAAAGCCGGCCGTGAAGAGCTACAAGGTGCCCTAAGGGAAATAATTAACAAGTCCCTCTCTGAGGGACTGTTCCCTAGGGCATTCAAGGAGACAGTGGTACGCCGTCTCCTGAAAAAAACATCCTTGGTTCCTGCCAAATTGGCTAATTACTGGCTGGTTTACAATCTGCCCTATTTTGGCAAATTAATCGAGAGGGCACTGGCAACTCAGTTGCGGGGGTTTTTGGATGACACTTTCACATTAGATCCCTTCCAGTCTGGCTTCCATCCAGTCCATGGGATGGAGACAGCACTGGTTGCCCTCACAGATGACCTTCGGAGGCATCTGAATCGAGGCGGATCGGCGGTGTTGCTGTTGTAGGACCTGTTGGCTGCGTTCAACATGATCGACCATCAACTACTGATCCAACGCCTTGCTGACACTGGAATTCAAGGGTCATCCTTGTAGTGGCTCTTTTCATTCCTTCAAGTTGGGGACAAAGGGTGGCCATAGGGGAACAGTTGTCCCGAAGGCACCCGCTAATCTGCGGAGTGCCCCAAGGGGTGGGTGGTACTTTCCCCAATGTTATTTAACATCTATATGTGCCCCCTTCCCCAGATTGCCCAGAGGCATGGGATGGGATGTCACCAATATGCGGACAACATCCAGCTCTATGTGTTGTTGGACAGCCAGTCTGACTCTAGTCCAGAAGATCTGGACCAATGCTCCCTCTAAGCTGTGGAGTCCTGTGACCAAAAATTCTACTTTGTGAGCTACTGGCATTAAAGTTATGAGCAAGCTATTTGGCTACTGCATAAATTAGTTTGCTCTGGAGCCATCCTTCCTGAGCTAAGACAAAAATGTGTGAGCTGGAGGCTAAAGAACTGTGAGCTAGCTCACACTAACTCAGCTTAGAGGAAGCACTGATCTGGACCTGGCATTGCAAGCTGTGGCTGGTTGGCTTAGACTGAGCTCACTGAAATTAAATCCAACAAAGATGGAGGTCCTGTGCATGAGTCGGAGCGGACCAAGGGTAGGGATCCCACTCCCGACCTTCGATGGGGTGCCGTTGGTGCCAGCGCCAGAGATTAGGAGCTTAGGAGTTCTCTTGGATGCCTCCCTAATGATGGAGGCCCAAGTAGCAGCCACTGCAAAGTCAGCCTTCTATCATCTTCGGCTGATTAGGCAGCTGGTTCCCTTCCTCGAACACAACGACTTGGCAACAGTGATCCATGCAATGGTCACCTTAAGATTGGATTACTGTAATGCTCTCTACATGGGGCTGCCCTTGTCCCAAATCTGGAAGCTGCAGCTGGTGCAGAACGCAGAGACCAAGCTGTTGTTGGGCCTCCCTATGCAGGAGCACATTCAGCCTGCGCTAAAAGCACTGCACTGGCTGCCCATAGCGTTCTGAATTTGCTTCAAGCTGCTGGTTCTCACCTTTAAAGCCCTTTATGGTCAGGGGCCTACATACCTGAGGGACCACCTTTCCCCACATGTTCATTAGAGAGCACTACAATCAGGGTCCCAAAATTGTTTGGCCCTACAGGGCCCCAGAAAGACCAGACTGGCCTCAATGAAGGTCAGGGCCTTTTCAGTGGTGGCTGCATACTGGTGGAATGAGCTCCTGGAAGACATCAGGGCCCTCTGCAGTTCTGCAGGGCCTGTAAAATGGAGCTCTTCCACCAGGCCTTTGATTAGCGAGCTGTACCTAACAAATTAAGACCCTGGCCCCAATACTAATACCATTACCGACAGCCTGTGCACTGCCGATATGACCCAGGCTGAAATACCAGCCGACTGTACTTTTCTATTGATGCTACTAATGCCTTGTCATCATTATACAATTTGTACTAGCACTTTATGTAATGGTTTTATATTTATATTTTATATGTTTTTCTGCTCTTCTGTCTCACAAATTTTACGTAAGCTGCCCTGAGCCTGCTTTGGCAGGGCAGGCAGGTTATAAATTAAATAAATAAACAAATACTGCAGCAAAAGATGTGGATGAATCAATTCATGAATAAAACAGATGTTCTCTGAGAGATCCAGGTTCAAATCCCCACTCCACTATGGGAGCTTGCTGAGGGACCTTGGGCCAGTCACTTTCTCTAACCTACCTCATAAGATTGTTGTGAGAGTAAAATGCATGAGAGAGGAGAATGTTATAAGCTGCTTAGGGTCTTGGGGGGCAGTTATAAATAGCAAAATAAATAAAACACCCCATCCTTCTGAAATCCTGACAATTCAGTAGTATCTCTGCCCAAAGGCAGATATAGTGACTTTCAAGGGTGTAGACTTTCCAATTTCCCGGGGGGGGCTGGGGCTGGGGCAGAGGCATTGCTAAGTCATTAAAAGAACTGGGACCCAATGACATCATAGGGAGGAGCTAGTGACATCACAGGCCATGGTCACTATCTATGGAGGTGGACCCATGTGGGATTTAGGGATGGGCTCCCCAGAAATTTAGGGAGGCCTGGGAACCGCCCTAGCAATGTCCGGTTAATGAATACGGTTTTGACTTCCACCCACCTTGGCAGCCTGCTGGGAAAAAATGAATCTCCTTCAGTCTTGTTAAGCAAGCAGCCATTCTAGAACTGATAAGGATGACATGTGATAGATGCCTGCCTGCTTCCTCTTATCTCTCCCGACTCTTTGAAAAGTTCCTTGGGCAAAAAGAAAGAAAGAAAGAAATAGGGAGGAAAAAATTTACCAAGGTATTGGGGGAGTAAGGTTCCCCCCCCCCTGTTAGATGAAAGCAAGGCAAGGGGTTGAATATTCTTTCAGAGTCCTGTCTGGCCTGGTCCTATCTTGTTTGGACCATTGGTGCCACTGGTTTGGAGTTAGTAGTGGATATAGTGATGACCCTGTGCACAGGTGGCTTTAAAGGTGGGTTAGAGAGATTCACGGAGGAGTGGTCTGTCAATAACTACTAGCCATAGTGACTAATGAGAACCTCCATATTCAGAGGTTTCAGTGCTAGCAGGTAACAGCCGTAGAAGGCCTTAGCCTCCAAACAGAAGAGAGCAATGAGGGCCCCGGTCACACAGGAGGATTTGCCCCGCAAGAGGGACAGATCGGGGGCGCATCAAGCACACCGCAACATCTGGGAAGCATCACGCACCCATCCCCGATCCGTCCCTTCGGCCCGAAAATGCACATTTAAAAGGTACTAGCAACAGAGCACTACCTTCCGGATGATGTGCGGCAACTCCAGGCGTCTGGTCGGGGAAGCGCTGGTAGCCCGTCGCAGCCAGCGCCGTTCCCCATCCCACGCATGCGCACAACTGTGCTACTGCCGGTTTGCTGCACAACATTTGATCAGCTGCCAGAGCATAGAGCCGTGGGGGCACGTCAGATTGCACTCCCGCGGTTCTTTTTGCTCCGGCTCTAATTTGCCTCCTTTTGGCAGTGGATCATCCCGCTCGTTTGACCGGGATCAAGGATGATCAGGGGCCTGGGGACCAAGCCCTACGAGAAAAGTAGGGTTGCCAAGTCTGGCCCACAAGCCGGCGGTGGACTTACAAGGAGGCTCGAAGAGAGGGGAGGGAAGAAGCGTGACGTTCCTATGCCCCCTCCAGGTGACGTACACGTCAGGGATGTCAGTGACGTGCCTACATCACCCGAAAGTGACATACACATATTGGTGACATCGTGGGGGCTACACTCTGTTTTGGGGGCAAAACTCTATGGTTTGAAGCTAATTCTACCATAGAGTTTTGTCCAGAGTGTCACCAGATGTTAGGCACTTTTATGTAGTGGCCCATCACTTGTGGCCCCTCATGGATCACTGCCTTGTCGTGGCGAGGGGGCTTGCGCAGTTCAATGAAGCTGTGGGCTATGCCGTGAAGGGCCACCCAAGACGGACAGGCCACAGCAGAGAACTCAGACCAAGCGTGATCCACCTGGAGAAGGAAATGGCAACCCACTCCAGTATTTTTGCCAAGAAAACCCCATGGACAGTATCAAAAGGCTAAAAGATATGACGCCGGAAGATGAGCCCCTCAGGTCGGAAGGTGTCCAATATGCTACTGAGGAAGAGCAGAGGACAAGTACAAGTAACCCCAGAAAGAGTGAAGCGGCTGGGCCAAAGCCGAAAGGACGCTCAGTTGTGGATGTGTCTGATGGTGAAAGGAAAGTCCGATGCTGCAAAGAACAATACTGCATAGGAACCTGGAATGTAAGATCTATGAATCAAGGTAAGCTTGACGTGGTCAAAAATGAGATGGCAAGACTGAACATCGATATCCTAGGAATCAGTGAACTAAAGTGGACAGGAATGGGCGAATTTAACTCAGAAGACCATTATATCTACTACTGTGGCCAGGAATCTCGTAGAAAAAATGGTGTGGCCTTTATAGTCAACAAGAGAGTGCAAAAGGCAGTACTGGGATACAATCTCAAAAATGACAGAATGATTTCTGTCCGATTCCAAGGCAAACCATTCAACATCACAGTAATTCAAGTGTATGCCCCAACCACTGATGCAGAAGAGGCTGAAGTGGACCGGTTCTATGAAGACCTACAACACCTCCTAGAACTAACACCAAAAAATGATGTCCTCATCATCATAGGGGACTGGAATGCTAAAGTAGGAAGTCAAAAGGTAACTGGAATAACAGACAAGTTTGGCCTTGGAAAGCAAAATGAAGCAGGGCAAAGGTTAACAGAGTTTTGTCAAGAGAACACACTGGTCATAGCGAACACCCTTTTCCAACAACCTAAGAGGCGACTCTACACATGGACATCACCAGATGGGCAACACCGAAATCAGATTGACTATATAATTTGCAGTCAAAGATGGAGAAGCTCTATCCAGTCAGTAAAAACAAGACCTGGAGCTGACTGTGGTTCAGATCATGAGCTACTCATTGCAAAATTCAGACTTAAACTGAAGAAAATTGGGAAAACCACGAGGCCATTCAGGTTTGACCTAGATCGCATCCCTGATGAATATACAGTAGAGGTGAAGAATAGATTCAAGGGTCTGGATTTGATAGATAGAGTGCCTGAAGAACTATGGACAGAGGTTCGTGACATCGTACAGGAGGCAGCAATCACCACCATCCCAAAGAAAAAGAAATGTAAGAAAGCAAAGTGGCTTTCTGATGAGGCTTTACAAATAGCAGAGGAAAGAAGGAAAGCGAAAGGCAAAGGCGAAAAGGAAAGATTTACCCAACTGAACGCAGATTTCCAGAGAACAGCAAGGAGAGATAAGGAGGCCTTCCTGAATGAACAGTGCAAAGTAATAGAAGAAAACAATAGAATGGGAAGGACTAGAGATCTCTTCAAGAAAGTTGGAGAAATCAAGGGAGCGTTCCATGCAAAGCTGGCCATGATAAAGGACAAAAACGGTAGGGACCTAACAGAAGCAGAAGAGATTAGGAAAAGATGGCAAGAATACACAGAAGAACTATACAAGAAAGACCTCGATGTCCTTGACAACCACGACGGTATAATCACTGACCTCGAGCCAGACATCCTGGAATGTGAAGTTAAATGGGCCTTAGAAAGCATTACTAACAACAAAGCTAGTGGAGGTGATGGTATTCCAGCTGAGCTATTCAAAGTCTTAGAAGATGATGCTGTTAAAGTTCTGCACTCCATTTGCCAGCAAATTTGGAAAACGCAACAGTGGCCACAGGATTGGAAAAGGTCAGTATACATTCCAATCCCAAAGAAGGGCAATGCCAAGGAATGTTCAAACTATCGCACAATTGCACTCATATCACACGCTAGCAAGGTCATGCTCAAGATCCTACAAGCTAGGCTTCAACAGTACGTGGATAGAGAACTACCAGAAGTACAAGCTGGGTTTCGAAGAGGTAGAGGAACTAGAGATCAAATTGCCAACATTCGCTGGATTATGGAGAAAGCAAGAGAGTACCAGAAAAATATCTACTTCTGCTTCATTGACTATGCTAAAGCTTTTGACTGTGTGGATCACAACAAACTATGGCAGGTCCTTAAAGAGATGGGAGTACCAGACCACCTCACATGTCTCTTGAGAAACCTGTATAAGGGCCAAGAAGCGACAGTTAGAACCGGATATGGAACAACTGATTGGTTCAGCATAGGAAAAGGAGTACGACAAGGATGTATACTGTCACCTTGCTTATTTAATATATATGCAGAGTACATCATGCGAAATGCTGGCCTGGATGAATCACAAGCGGGAATTAAGATTGCTGGGGAAAAGATCAACAACCTCAGATATGCAGACGATACCACTCTAATGGCAGAAAGTGAAGAGGACCTAAAGAGCCTCTTGCTCAGGGTAAAAGAGGAGAGCGCAAAAGTGGGCTTGAAGCTCAACATCAAAAAAACTAAGATCATGGCATCCGGCCCCATCACTCCTTGGCAAATAGAAGGGGAAGTCGTGGAAGTAGTGACAGACTTCACGTTCCTGGGATCCCAGATCACCGCAGACTGTGACAGCAGCCATGAAATTAAAAGACGCCTGCTCCTTGGGAGGAAAGCGATGGCGAACCTAAACAGCATGATAAAAAGTAGAGACATCACCCTGCCAACAAAAGTCCGCATGGTCAAAGCAATGGTATTCCCAGTAGTCATGTATGGCTGTGAGAGTTGGACTATAAGGAAGGCCGAGCGCCGAAGAATAGATTCTTTTGAACTATGGTGCTGGAGGAGACTCTTGAGAGTCCCTTGGACTGCAAGAAGAACAAATCAGTCAATCCTCAAAGAAATCAACCCTGACTGTTCCCTGGAAGGCCAGATAATGAAACTGAAGCTCAAATACTTTGGCCACCAAATGAGAAGGGAGCACTCACTGGAGAAGACCCTGATGCTGGGAAAGATTGAAGGTCAAAGAAGACGGGGATGGCAAAGGATGAGATGGTTAGACAGTGTCATCGATGCAACGAACATGAAATTGAGCCAACTTCAGAGGACGGCAGAAGACAGGAGGGCCTGGCGGGAGCTGGTCCATGGGGTCGCGAAGAGTCAGACTCGACTGTGCGACTGAACAACAATTGGCAATATACTGGCATGGAACTGATGAACAAATTGCATCCTTTACAGTAACAAGGGCTACGACATTATACCCTGCTTGTGCTTAAACAGTTCTCTTACATATGGTCTTAATGAGGTAGACTCCTTCCCAGTGCTCGGTTCCTGCTGGAGCTCACCGGAGCAAAGCTCCAGCAGAAAGGATCCCAGGAGGCAGGCACATGCAACAAGCCCCGCCCCCTGCTCCCAGCAGCCATGGGGCCCTACAGGCTGAGGCTGCTGCTGCCCCACTCTGCTGTGCCTGTGTGCTTCTTGTCCCGGCGGATGAGGCGGCCCGCCCAGGAGTACAAGTGGAGGGAGGGACTGGCAGAACTGGTTGGGGAGGTTGAGCCCAGCCTTAACTCCTTCCTCACTCGTCCAGTGGTCAAGAGGGCAGTCGACTTGGGACTCTGCTGGCCACACACGAGGTTGCTGCAAGGGGAGAGGGAAGCAGCCGCTTTCCTCCCTCTCCTCCCTGGCCCGACTGGCTTCAGGTTTCCCCTCCTTTTCTCTGCTCCTTTTGGGGGGCCTTTCTTGGGAGTTGACAGTTGCCCAGTTGCCTGGAATTTGGGCAGGAAGTCCGTTGCCGGCTACCGTGCTTTCCCCTCTGCATGAGTCACTCACGCTGCCCCTCAGCCACGGCGACAGGGAAGGCACCTGTTGTTCCTGTAAGGCAGGCAAGCAGGCGTGCAAGCTGCACAGAAGCATTGCTGATGAGTTTCCCGGTGCCTTCTTTGCCCTGGAGCAAGGCTTCTTGTGGGGTGGGCTGGGGTGGGAAAGAAGCTTCTTGGCCTGGCTTTGCTATTTGCCAGCTCTAAAGTTTTACTCCTCCAGGCTGCAGAAAGGAAGGTGGAGTGTGTGTGTGTGGACAGAGAGAGAAAGAGAAAGGAGTAGAAAAAACTGTGAATTAAAAACAATATATATACAAAACAGGCTTCTTACTATTTGCAGTGCAAATTCTTGAAAAATTGAAGCAAAACTCCCCCCCCCCTTTCTGACTGCTCACGACAGAAAGCTGAACTCTTGCTAATGAGTTTATCTGGGGATGTACTAAACGGAAGGACAGGATTGCTCATTTGAAACAATGGGAAACACTTGAAGGCCCATTGGAAATAATGGGAGCCAGTAATGCCAATTGATTTCCATGGGTTTCCATTGAAATACATTACAGCTCAAGAAGAGTTGCAAAGAAAGTGCGAAATGGATTTTCAATTAAGGTCTCTGATCTCAAATACACTACTCTGGGACTGGAATGGCAGTCCCTGGGGCAGCCCTTGGGGGTACCAGGAGTATAATGGGACTGGAATGAAAGGGACTGAAATGACAGGCCCCAGAGTGGAATGACATCTGCTACCCCCCAGGTGCTGTCATTCCACTCCTAGAGCACTCCTACTACTCCCAGGGGCTGTAATTCCACTCTGGGGCCTGTCATTCCAGTCCCAGAAGACTACAGTTACTTCCAGGGGCTGTAATTCCACTCTGGAGCCTGTCATTTGAGTCCCAGAACACTCCTGCTACCCTCAGGGGCTGTCATTCCACTCTTGGGCCTGTCATTCCACTCCCAGAACACTCGTGCTACCCCCAGGGTCTGTCATTCCACTCTGGGGCCGGTCTTTCCAGTTGCAGAACACTCCTGTTATCCCCAGGGGCTGTCATTCCACTCTTGGGCCTGTCATTCCACTCCCAGAACACTCGTGCTACCCCCAGGGTCTGTCATTCCACTCTGGGGCCGGTCTTTCCAGTTGCAGAACACTCCTGTTATCCCCAGGGGCTGTCATTCCACTCTTGGGCCTGTCATTCCACTCCCAGAACACTCGTGCTACCCCCAGGGTCTGTCATTCCACTCTGGGGCCGGTCTTTCCAGTTGCAGAACACTCCTGTTATCCCCAGGGGCTGTCATTCCACCCTCAGAACACATGTTACCCCCAGGGGCTGTCATTCTACTCTGGGGCCTGTCATTCCACCCTCAGAACACATCTGTTACCCCCAGGGGCTGTCATTCCACTCTTGGGCCCATTCCTGGCTCCCATTGTTTCCAGTGGGCCTTCAAGTCTCTCCCATTGTTTCCAATGGGCAATCCTGTCCTTCCTTATAGTACATCCCGTCAAAACCTTGGAGCTGGAGAGGGTTCCCTCTCCTTTTAAATTATTCTTAGTATTGCACTGGTATGACTTCCAAGTGGCTGGTCATCAGTGCAATAGGAATCAGTGCAATAGGAATCAGTGGGATGTGTGAGTGATGAATAAACCTTATTTCACTTACAAGAACAGCCTTGTTAAATCAGCTGTTCTTTCGGAGCTTGCATTGCCAAAAGCTTGGTTTTGCATCCTTCTGCCTTTTTCTTTCTGGGTTCTGTACCCATTCCATCAATTTTGGGGTTAGTTATGACCTTTTGTGGCTGTAGAAAGAGGTCTGGTAAGCTGAAGGGCTTTATTGCTTTAAAGGGTTGTGATTTAATTGGGAGGGAGGGGAAAGAACAGTACAACTTTAAGCACCCTTTGTCATTTGTCATGTCGGGCTCAGAAATGCTTGATTTGGGCATATGTTATGGAGAAGTTGCAATTAGATAATTCATATATATATTGTACCAGTGATATATGTGTTGAAGTCTGTTTAAATGATCTTAAATGCCTGAGTAGTGGGTGTTGCCTTTTGACATACTTCCGATGATGTCAGGGGGTGTGGCATATGCAAATAAGTTATGCTAATGAGCTCCTGCACCTCTTTTTTAACGAAATGACCCCTGCTCCTTCCATTATCTTGCATTCATTCCTGAAAGGTAGCTCCTCTTTCTGTATAGTAGATCCTATCGCACCTCAAGCCAGAGAATCTTTATGATACAGGCATCAACTTGCAGAACATCTCTTTTCTCTACCTATGGTTAATTCTTTTTTCTCAGCAGAATGTTATCCTGTCATACAACTATAGGTCCTACTCATGTTCTCCTATGGCTATTTTACAACATACACAAAAAAACAGACAGAACGCTACTTGTACAATAGATTAATTATTGCATCGCAAGTCTTCAGGAACAGCTTCATTCCAAATGCTCATTTATCCATTATTTCAACCAAAAGAAGCAGAAGAACCTATGGAACTGTGGAGTAAAGGAAATGAATAAATCTGTATTTTATAATGATCCTGTACAACACAACTGTAGCAAAAGGTAGGAAAAGGATACTTACTGTTTTCTTCAGGATTTTGACAGCATAGGGCTTCTGTGTTCCCTTCTGCCTGCATCTGTACACAATAGATGTAGCACCCCTGAATGAAAGAGAAAATACAATTTCATACTCATATAAATGGAATACATTTACGTAATGTGTGGCTAGCACATACGGGTCTCTCAAAACTAGAATTCTGCTTCAAATTCAATGTGCTGAAATAAAAGAATAAAACTCATATCCTTCAGATTTTTCACTGCTCTATATAAATTCAAATACTTGTTTTAGATTTGTTTCAGATATATTACTTATAATTCCACATCTATACCAGTAAATATATCCATAATCCCAATCTCGTTAGCCACATGTACTCTGCTCAGGCATCATCAATATCAAAAGGCTTTCACTGCTAATGACCTTTACCAGACATTCTCCGGGCACATGGGGGTTGGGGAGGGGAAGTATCATGGTGGCAAACTCCATCCCTGACCTACACTTTTTTACTCAAACAAGAGTATAGAGCCTATGCATGTACATGTATACATGAGTATGGCTCTCTCCATACATTCAGGATCTACCCTGGTTCCTAACCATAGAGACAGCTGTTTGCACACAGACTCCATACACTCATTCCTGTGGGTTGGATCCCACATAGACTTCCACAGGCACAAAGGGGGAAGTTGCTTTTGCTGATTTCTCTCTCCCACAGGGGACCTGGGAATGCCAGCAATAGTTTGGGAGGGAATTGGAGGTGTCCATGGAAATCTTGTGGGATCTAAGTCAATGAATGCATGTAGGTGGAGGCAGAGATTGCCTCTGGGATCCCATTGCACCCCCCCCCTTTCATTCTATGCTGAAATAACACTTGAAAAAGCTTCTAATGGTTTTACTGTGCAGGATGTAGGGAGTTTTGAAAACAGAGCACCCCCTTTTCCCTTTGAAAAATCAGGTGCATGGAGACCTAGTTTTGGACTGGGTCCATGGAGCGAGAGGAAGAGAATTGTTCCTTTTTTTGTAACCTGAAATTGCCCCAGAGAGCCAGTATGTGTCTCACTGGGGAAATATACAGGTACTGACATGTCATTGAGCCCTAAGAGTGCAATCTTAAGTACAGTTGTACAGCCAAAAGTATAACTATGTTTAGGATCGTGCCCGTCTCCCTCAGAAGAGAATCTGCTTCATTAGTGGCTCTCTCTGCTCTGAATGATAGTTATAATTCCACTGCTGGAATTACTTTAAAGCACTAGAAAATATAATGTTCAGCTGTCAGTGTTGGTAAGGACTTTCCTGCTTTTATAAATCAAAGGTTAAATAAAAAAATAAATAAAAAAAATTCTTCAAAGTTTTAGATACTTTAGATAAAGTACAAGTGCAAAGACAGAATTGGGTGACATACTTTTTCATATGAGATATATATACAGCAGGTTTTTTTAAAATGTTATTTGATAGAACTCTGAATAGACTGCAATATTTTATCTTATGAATAATCTGTTCATTTGTAACATAACTTTAGCAAAAATTCTACTTCTACAACTCTCATATGCACACACACCCACATCCTTCCCATGTTCATATATTTTGAATACATGTGAGAAATTGGCAAATGGTTATATAAGCAAGCAAACCATATTCTAAAATGTATCTTTGTTGAATAAATATGGAGTTGAACTCAGGATGACCTAACATAGCAACATCCTTAGCACATTCTAAAGAAGTTGTAGCATAAAGCAGATGTAAGTAATGGCAAAATGGGAAAGACAAATGGACAAAGGAAAAAGGAACTTTGACTAAAAGTGCTTCAGGTAAAGCTGAAGAAATCAAGAGTATCTGGTCTAGGGTTGTGCAAAACCACCACCACCACCACCAGTATTTTTCGGGTTTGGGTATATATAGGGTGGTGCTAGGAGAGAGAGGGTCACTTCAGCACTCCTTGGTATGTGGGGTCCCTCAGGGGGCAATCCTCTCTCCAATGCTGTTTAACATCTATATGTGCCCCTCGCCCACCTGGTGTGGAGTTTCAGGCTGGGTTGCCATCAGCATATAGATGACACCCAGCTGTACCTGCTGATGGACAGCCAGCCAGATGTTGCCGCAGCTATTCTGGCTGAAGGACTGGAGGCTGTGGTTGGATGATTGAAACAGAGCCAGCTGAGACTGAATCCATCAAAGACGCAGGTTCTATGGCTGGGTAGAGGGGCTTCAGGGCTGGAGTGCCAACTCCCAGCTCTTGACAGTGTACCTCTAACACCAGTACCAACTGCCAAGAGCCTAGGTGTGTTTGTGGATGCCTCCTTGTCGATGGAGGCTGAGATCACAAATGTTGCTAGACTGGAGTTTCTCCAGCTGCTCCTTCCTGTGTCACCCTAACCTAGCCACACTAATCCATGCAATAGTCACCTCCAGGTTAGACTACTGTAACTTGCTCTACACAGGGCTACCCTTGAAGTTGACCCAGAAATTACAACTGGTCCAGAATATATTTATTTGTTGTATTTATATCCCACCCTTCCAGCAAGCGGGTTCAGGGCAGGTAACATACTGGAACCCCTCTGACAGCACACATTCAACCAGTGCTTCACCAGCTGCACTGGCTCCAGATTGAGTACCAGATCAGATTCAAGGTTTTGGTATTAACCTTTAAGACCCTAAACAGTCTGGGACCAACGTATCTACGGGACTACCTCTTCTGGTATACCCCCACAAGAGCATTATGCTTTGGTGATCCCTGGCCTGAAAGATATCCGGCTGTCCTCAACCAGAGCCAAGGCCTTCTCAGCCCTGGTACCGGCCTGGTAGAACTCTGCCTAATGACTTGCATGCCCTGTGGGACCTAGTACAGTTTTGCATAGCCTGTAAGACAGAGATGTTCCACCAGGCCTATGGTTGAGGACAGCAATGGTTTTTCAGCAAGCCTGGCCTCCCTCCATTCTCTCCTCTCCGCTCATGATGTACGGACATAAATTGGTCTTTTAAATTCCATCTGAAGTAGTTATAGAACTTTTCTATAGTTTTTAATTGTTTTAATCTGATTGAAATGTATTTATTGAATATACTGTTCACTGCCCTGAGCCCTACATGTAGAAGAAGAAGAAGAGAAGAGGAGATTGGATTTATACCCCGCCCTTCACTACCCAAGGGAGTCTCAGAGCATCTTACAAACCCCTTTCCCTTCCCCTCCCCACAACAGACACCCTGTGAGGTAGGTGGGGCTAAGAGAGCTCTGACAGAAACTACTCTTTTTCAAGGACAGCTCTTATCAGAACTACGGCTTGCCCAAGGTCATCCAGTCAGGTGCAAGTGGAGGAGTGGGGAATCAAACCTGGTTCTCCCAGATTAGAGTCCACGCACTAACCACTACACCAAACTGTAGGGGAGGATGGTCTATAAATCAAATAAATAAATAAATATTGAACCTGACAAATATTGTTATTTCCCGATACTCCCAAATCCCAATACCGGTATGGTATTTGGATTCAGAAAATATTCGGGATTCCTGAATTTTTTGGGGTCCAATGGACCCAAGAAGAAAAAAACCCCAAGAGGATCGGCTGGAGCCAAGAGCTCTGCGCTGCCCCAGCCAGTCCTGGGCTGGCTCCTCTTTGCAGTTCAGTTGAAACAGAGTTCTGCTGGGGCTCTGCCAGGCAGCCTCATTTAGACTGGACTGCCCAAACAGAGCCGCCCTCATCCTCCATTGTTTCCAATGGGGGGAAGGCATTTAAAGGGACTATGGTCCCTTTAAATGCCTTTTGCAAGCCATGAGTGTCCAAATATTTTCATGATTTTTAGGGGTGTCTATTTTCGGACAGCTGAATCCATGGCCTACTCTGTAACTGGCTGAGAAAATACTGATAATGTATTTATTGGGTGTTTTTTCAGCTCGGCTTATACTGAAAGCATACCCATAATCTGGTCCATTCAGCAATAAATCAGAAAAGTCTTTAGGTATAACCAATTGCCTTTGCATACTAGTTATATAATGATATTTAAGACTGATGCATTATCTTGGTATGTAAGCAAGTTTAAACTACTAGATTTCTTCTCAGTTGTTCCTCTACAGCTGTGGAACCTCCATTCCGTCTGTTCTTATAAATGGATATCACCATACAGCAGGGAGCTATTGCTGTTGTTGGAAGGCTCCTTAAGCTGGAAGAAGACTTTAAACTTTGCTGAAAGGACTGGTAGAATACAACTCACCAACATGTACACAGACAGTCTTAATCAAAATACGTTCAGGTTCACATTCACTTATATATACAATATAAAATAGGAATACGGAGGGAAGTAGTTAAATGCTAGATGAATATAATATACAATGAAGTGCATCAGATTTTAGCCAGTTATTTTGAGTGCCTTTGCAAGACAAGTACACTCCACAAAATTCACATTAGTCTATTTGTTGCTATCCAACCATTCTCTTCTTTGTCTACGTTGTGACTCTCAACTTGTGGAATGGCCTGCCTGAGGACATCAGACAAGCTCCCCCTTTCCTGGCTTTCCACAAACTATGCAAAACTAAACTATTCAAGAGGGTTTTTTCTGCGCAGGTAATAGTGTTGTGCTGTACAAAATGGTTCACAAACTTACCTGAATAAACGATCGGGACTGTGGTCTATACTGCTGTGTATAGCTTCTTATAATAAGATTCTGTTATGTAATTTCTGTAC
The DNA here is from genome assembly GCF_001447785.1 of Gekko japonicus. Taxonomy (NCBI): domain Eukaryota; kingdom Metazoa; phylum Chordata; class Lepidosauria; order Squamata; family Gekkonidae; genus Gekko; species Gekko japonicus. Next base: position 667,854 of record NW_015171509.1, on the reverse strand, counting down.
CACTTAGTGTGTCATGTAAATATTTATGCTATATTTCAGTTCTTTCTGTTGCCTCCAGACTTCTAAATCCTAATAAATGTGTTACTGAATGTCCCATTTTGTTGATGGTACTGACTCATAGTGATCTGCCTTGAGAACCTGTGAGAAAGGCAGACTGTAAATAACAGAAATAAATAAATAAATGGATAAAAGTCGAGCTCTGTTCATAGTTCTTTGAATCTCACACAGCACTCAATAAGAGCTCAATTTGCACAGGTGACAAGAGGACCAAACTTCAGCATACAACTAAATAGACCCTTTGTGTGATGGACCTGACACAGTGAAGTAAACTACTACTTGTAGTTCTGCAACCAGGTTATTTATATAATAAGAGAATTAAAGAGGGCTAATACAATTTCTTTCTCAATTCCCCAATAGTAGATATTAACTCGAAACTTGTCCTATCCTATCTCATGGCTATATTCTGATAGAGGGTTCTGATTAAAATAAATAACCTTCAATTTTCCATGGTATGACCAATAATTTATCTCAGTTGTGACTAGAGAATGATGCAGTGAGATCTGACAGCCATATAAAGCTGCCTTTTATTAATGTACTTATCATGTAGTTTAGTACACAGCTTTAGCTTTAATATTATGCTTTGCTCTTTTCTAAAACCTTGCACCACAAAGATTAATAGTGCAATCCTGTGCAGACTTACTCCAGTTTAAACCCATGGATTTTAATGCATCTAGGTTGGAGTATAGGATTGCACTGTACATTATTCTGATCTGCTTGAATGGAAGTCTTCAAATCAGTACAGATTAAAACATATATAAATCTGATGGTACATTTAGCACATTTATCAGATGGTAATTAATGGGATCATCATTCTCCCCTTTCCCCTTTTAAAGATAGATAGAATAATATTGTATATTCCCATTTTGGGGGGAAACAATTTTTGCCAGTATGGGTGTACACCAGTGTGGAATGTATTTTTAAAAATCACGAATATCTTGAAAAATATTTCAGGAGGAATGATATTATCCCTGGGAGTTTCATTTTCATGTAAACCTGGATTAATCTTTTTCTCTCTGATGAAGTTCCTGCTGGCCATAAATCCATTGCATTCAGTTCATGGAATCTAGTTACAAGGTAATTGACCCAACAGCCATTCCGCTACAATTAAATATATGTTCAAAGAGTCCTTCCCTCCCATCTGTCATAATCTGGACATCAATTTTAAATTTAATCTCTTTTGCCCTTTGTGCACCTAAATTCCCAAACTGGGAGACATTTCTATTGATTGCTACCAGCTCTTAGTCCACAACTGTTTTCACTACTGAGATTTTTTCTTTTTCACCAGTTGTTTAAAACTTCCTTACTTATGCATTACCTTTTTTTCCTTCTGCGGCAGCTCGGTGGGGAGCATGCAGCACTGTGCTGCTTCGTGTTTTTCCCCTGGAGCCCAGGCTCACAGCACTGGCAGTAGGAGTGGGCTGAGAAAGGGGGTTGCCCCCCCCATCCAGGCAGCGGAGGGGGCATCTGCCCAGCACTGCACCACTGACTCTCCAGTTTGCCCATGCAGGTTTTCCTCTGAACACCCCCCTCTAGCCCATAGGGCCTCTCAGTGAGGAGACATTATGGGTAGGGCGGGATATAAATCCTGGGCCATATGGGTAGGGCGGGATATAAATCCCAAAATAAATAAATAAAATAAATAAAAATAAATAATTTGAATTCAGTAATACTTATGAAAATGAGTTATTTTTTTAAAAAAATTCTATTTATTTATTTATTTATTTATAAGTATTTTTACCCCGCCCTACCCCGCAATACTTCAAGAGGAAATATATATATATATATACATATATACATAATATACATATACATATATACATATATATATGATCTTCCAAGCTGCTGAATTTATACTTACTTTTTTAGCTACTGTTGTTGTGGCAAATTGAACAGGATTAACATTATAAAAACCAGTAAGGGTGTAGAAGGAAACAGAAATACAAGGTAATCTCTACTATCCTCCTACATAGAATCCTGTGTGTCCTAGCCAAATACATTCATGATGGAATGGAAGTGCCCTGGCCAGTAGAGAAGAGCCAACCAGAAAATATGCTTCCATCTGCCTAACAGTTAAAAACTAGCAGAAAATTATTTCTAGAAGTTGTTAAAGCTATCGAATGACTAATCCATTCAGCTGTAAAGTGCATTAGGATGTAATTTTGATTCCTGATTGCAATTTCCATTTGTAAAAGATTAGCCTGTTATCAGAGGTATAACAGGATAATAGCTATAATCTAAATACATGAATAGCAGAATTCCAGAGTACAATGAATTCAGCATGGTATTCTATTACACATTTGAAATTAAATTAATCCTCTTTTAATGATTCTGAGAAGCATTGAGACCTTAGGCAATGCACACTTTCATAGGGCCTTTGAAGAATAGCTTTTGTAACACAGAATTTAACAACATCTTACAACTATTTTTAAACCCTTTGAGAACATACATTAAAAATGATTTTATAGGGATGCAGTTCTATTAAATGTAACATTCATGGGTTACCTGCTAAAGAAATTTTAGTGAATATTAAAGATTTGTAATTAGCTGCATGCATATTTAATGTCACAGAAATTATCACTAAACAAATATATAACTTCTAACTTGATAATGCCTAAAACTCCAGTCTTGATTTTCCAATTTTAAAAATGAAGCAGGCAATGTATATATTATTCTATGTTTTCAAGACAGATACTACAGGTCAGAGGAACATCCAGAAGTAAGCTAAAGAGCAGATTCTGCAGGAACATAGATACATTTTATTCTGATTTCAACTCAACTACTGCAGAAGCTCCAATTATAGAAGTTGTGCCACTTGTAAATAGTTTTGTGTGTGTTCATAGGAATCACCAACACGCAATCTTGCAAGAATGTGTTTATAACCTAGAAGATAGTCCTTTTGAGCACAATATCTAAATTTATCTCCTGTTTTGTGAATATAAGGTCTAAAATTAGGACTGCTGTTGGTCTGTTATGAAATGTTTATAGCCAGTATTGTGATTCTGGTGACCCAAGCCACCCATATAATATTTTAAACTTAAGAGACAGCTACAAATATTATTAAACAAAAGAGGAATGATTATATCAATACCCAATGGGAACATCTATACCAAGCTACAATTTCAAACAACTCCAAAATAATTTAGGCCACATTTCGAGTGCCTGTCGTGTGTGGACATTCTTTCTATGTCTGATTTCCCTGCATATTTATGGTTTCATGATTTCTCCTCCTTGTTCTATCAGTGTCCGAATCCTCCACACATTCAATCGAATACATGTTTGTAGCAAAGTAGTATTTATTGAAGTAATGAAGAAAGCTGGTACACAGGAACTGTTTGGAATGGCTAGGGACTGCAGGGCACCAGATAATAAACAGATTCATAAAATGTAATAACCAATAATCATGGTTCCCGCTTTCACGGGTGCTTCCGAAGTGCGCGCCTAAAGCCTGAGAAGAAAACGGTCCTCAAAGATAAACAATTACTAGCTTCTCATGACCTAGCTCATTATAGCATACTTGAAGACACAACTCCATCTCCCCACCTGTTGACCTTGTAGATAACTACGTTTCAAAGCAGTACAGAGAAAGGAATGCAGTTTGCAGGCTGCTGGTAGCATACATACGCATTGGGGTCGGAGAAAACCAGGGAGGGCAGAGAAGGACTATACACAGGTTACACAGAGTTCTTTGGCAGCTTGCTGACAATCAGGCTTCATCCTTTGTTGCTGAAACTTCAGACTGTACTCTAGAAGACTTAGCTGAGTGGCCTCCAGTGACCCCAGATGAAATTGTAGATTTAATTGGTCAATTGAAGTAAGGAAAGGCTTCCGGCCCAGATATACTCCTCCCTGAAATTTTAAAACTGGACCCTGATTGGTAGGCTGCCCTTCACGCTTCATTATTTACAATGATTGATAGAACAGGTCATATTCCCACAGCATGGCTTAATGCCATTATGGTCCCAATTTACAAAAAAGGTGAACACCCTCGCCCTTCCAACTATAGACCAATTAGTTTGCTCTCTATACTGAGCAAATTACATTCTAAGCTTTTGCTTTGGATAACTCATAATGTTATAGGCCCAGAACTGTTAGGGTTTTGTAAGGGGAAATCCACACTGCATCATTGTACCACCTTATTCCATTTGACTGATAAGTACACCAAAAGGAATGATTTAAAACTATATGCTGCCTTCCTAGATCTTAAGGGAGCATTTGATTCTATTGACAGGGAAATTCTGTGGACCGAACTAAATCATTTAAATATCGACAAGATAATTCTCATACTCATAAAATAGCTATCTATATATCTAATAGCCAAGTTGCCACCTCTGTGCAGATCCACACATTGAGGGCACTTGGGGGGCAGAGAGATTTTCCTGCACACTTGTAGTAGTCCCCAGGTGTGCAAAAAAATCTAAAAAGTTGAAAAAATATACAGGGGATATTTGAATACCCCCCAAAATAAAAGCATTCCCTGCACATGCACAGAGAATGCTCTGGTGATTGGGGGGGAGGCTCAGCAGGCTTGGCGGCTGGGAGCTGCTCGGGCCTCGCCACCAGTGCCAGGGGGGAGCAGGAGAAGGTTCAGTGGGCCTGGCGCCTGGGAGCCACTCGGGCCTCGCCGCCAGTGCCCGAGGGAGCAGGAGAAGGCTCAGCAGGCCCGTGTGGCTCGCGACCAGTGCAGGGACGGGGGAGAAGGATTGGCGGACGCAGCAGCTGAGAGCCGCATGGGCCTCACTGCCATTGCGGGGGGTGGAAGAGAAGGATTGGTGGGCCCGGCAGCTAGGAGCTGCGCAGGCCTCACCGTTGGTGCCAGGGGGTTGGGGGGAAGAAGGCTTGGTAGGCCTGGGTCTCAACATCAGTGTGTGGGGGAGAAGGCTCACCTGCAGCTGCTTCCTCCTCCTCCTCCTCCACGTGGAACTCCTTTACCCACCCCCATGAGTATTACAGGTCCCTGCTTCTTGTACTATTCTATTATCTTTGAAATCAAATGCTCAGTGACTGGGCAAAATCCCATGTAAAATCCCATGTAAAAAGAGTGTTAAACAGGGTTACACTTTAGCTCCCATTTTATTTAATTTGTTTCTTAATGTTCCTGCTCCATTTTTAGCTGAAGTTGATTGTCATTATCCAAAACTGGGTCCCATTCATGTTCCACTGTTACTCTATGCGGATTATTGTCTTGCTCCAGAGCTGGCCTTAAATGCTTATTGTATGTCTTCTTTTCTTCTCAATTAACAAAATACATTTGAATTTTGAGAAATCAAAAATATTAGTATTTGCTAGATCATGGAAAATGCATAAATGGGTAACTGGAAAGAAAGAAATAGAACAAGTTAAATGCTTTAGGTATTTGGGCTTGCAATTTCAATACAATGCATCATGGTCAACTCAACACAAATCAGTGGTCAATGCAACCAACATTAGTGCTTCAGCTATATCATGTTTTTTCTTTAGTAAAGGTAATCAATTTGTTCCAGCTGTGCTAAAAGTTTTTGTACGTGAAGTGATTTTCTAACTATTGTATGGGATTCCAATCTGCATAAGGGCCTGTAATTGGACTATTGAATGTGTGCAATCTAAGTTCTTACAGAAAACATGGGTATTCCATGCTGCATTCCACACGCAGCCCTCTGTTCAGAAACAGCTCTAAATGTAGTAGAAACAAGAGCGTGGCTCATGACAATTAAGTTCTGGTTGCGTCTGCATTATTATGTGGATGTTGGGAGTTTTATTCAGCTAATGCTCACCGAGCCCAATATCTCTAACTGGTCATCTTATATTGAGGAAAAAATCCTGGTCTTTGGCATTTCCCTAGATTCGCTGGCCATGCTCCCTTTCACGATTGCTTACTTGTTAATCACACAGAATCCTTGACATTGAAGCCCAAAAGCTTTATAGTTTAGCTAACAAGTCCTTTTACCCTCTTAGTTTTGAGGTTCCTCTTACAACAGGCCGAATGGCTTAACATAAGAAAATAAGAGACGCCAATGTTGGATCAGGCCAAAGGCCCATCCAGTCCAACACTCTGTCAAACAGTGGCCAAAAATACCAGGTGCCATCAGGAGGTCCACCAGTGGGGCCAAGACATTAGAAGCCCTCCCACTGTTGACCCCCCAAGCACCAAGAAGACAGAGCATCACTTGCCCCAGAGCCCCTATCTATACCTAGTGGCTAATAGCCACTGATGGACCTCTGCTCCATATGCTTATCTAATTCCCTTTTGAAGCCGTCCATGCTTGTAGCCGCCACCACTTCCTGTGGCAGTGAATTCCATGTGTTAATCACTCTTTGGGTGAAAAAGTACTTCCTTTTATCCGTTCTAACCCGACCGCTCTGCAGTTTCATGGAGTGCCCACGAGTTCTTGTATTGTGAGAAAGGGAGAAAAGTACCTCTTTCTCTACCTGCTCTTTCCCATGCATAATCTTATAAACCTCAATCATGTCACCCCTCAGTCGCCGTTTCTCCAATCTAAAGAGCCCTAAGCGACTTAACCTTTCCTCATAGGGAAAGTGTTCCAACCCTTTTATCATTCGAGTGGCATCTTGGGAATGTCCTGTTCCAAGCCCCACCCCTGGTGGGTGGATTGAAGCCCCCGAAAGTGGGTAAACCCCGCTGGTCCAGAGGGTCTGGCAGCCCTAGCATAGAGGCCTAGTCAAAAATGAGTTTGGGCAAGGTTGCCTGGCAACCAAATTAGTATTTGAGTTCCCTAGTAGAAGCTTCCACCTGTACGAGAGAGAGAACTGAAGGCCTTGTTTTCTGTTGTGAATGGTTTGTGTTCATGTGCTCTTTAAGATTTAATCATCTTGAATCCCAAATCCAAGTAAAGTATCTCGTTTATTATTCCAAAACTTTGTGTCCTCTGTGGTGAGCTCTGGGCTCTAGTGAACAGCTCTCTCCCTTGTAGTGTGAGTGAGTTCGCATGAGAGGCTTTTCATTGCATTTGCTGCCTTCTGCTGCTGGTGAGCAAACTTGTGTGCTGGAGAGAAGCCTTTTGGAAGACCAGCAAGGCAGAGAGTGAAGCAGCTTGCATTTTTTCTTTGTGACCAGGAATACGTCAAGGAGAAAGTGTAAATTTAGCCATGAAGTTGAAATAAAATTTCCTTGCTTCAGTGCTGACAGAAATGAAAATGAAGCAGAATGCACTACATGCAAGCGTTTTGTCTCTATGGTAAACAAAGGAAATCATGGTTTGGGAGGGCCTGTCAACAGTGAGAAGCACAAGGAAAAGATCCAGAGCTGTCTTCATATCCCAAAGGTCTTTATCAAACAAAATCAAAAAATAGAAAACCATCTTATAGTAACTGAAGGAGCATTGCCATTTCATGCTGTAAAACGTCACCTACCATATAGGTCTATGGATTGCACATCAAAATTAAATCAAGTGATATATTCTGATTGCATTTTGACTTTTTGGTTAAATATACAGCTGTATATGTATTTCACTATATTTATACAGTTATATTTAGGTTAAAGCACATTTATAGACTTTGTAATTATATGAGTGTATTTATTTATTACATAATTTTACACAGCATAATTTTATTTGAGTTTACTACTCATAGCTGTGACCCCTGTTCAGATTGGTGTTTCATTTGCCAGCGAGAAATTCTTACTTGTTGGGACATCCAAGAAAAAACCATTCTTGTTGGTGAACAGTGTCTCCTTTTTTGACTCACAAAATCTGGTCACCCTAGTTAGG
>NW_015171509.1:655930-660009 GCF_001447785.1 Gekko japonicus | reverse complement strand
CTATACCTTGTGGCTAATAGCCACTGATGGACCTCTGCTCCATATGCTTATCTAATTCCCTTTTGAAGCCGTCCATGCTTGTAGCACCCACCACTTCCTGTGGCAGTGAATTCCATGTGTTAATCACTCTTTGGGTGAAGAAGTACTTCCTTTTATCTGTTCTAACCCGACCGCTCAGCAATTTCATGGAGTGCCCACGGGTTCTTGTATTGTGAGAAAGGGAGAAAAGTACCTCTTTCTTTACCTGCTCTTTCCCATGCATAATCTTATAAACCTCGATCATGTCACCCCTCAGTCGTCTTTTCTCCAAGCTAAAGAGCCCTAAGCGCTTTAACCTTTCCTCATAGGGAAAGTGTTCCAACCCTTTTATCATTCGAGTTGCCCTTTTCTGCACTTTTTCCAAAGCTATAATATCCTTTTTAAGGTGTGGTGACCAGAACTGCACACAGTATTCCAAATGAGGTCTTACCATTGATTTATATAGGGGCATTATGATATTGGCTGATCTGTTTTCAATACCCTTCCTAATAATCCCCAGCATAGCATTGGCCTTCTTTATTGCAGTCACACACTGTCTCGACATTTTCAGTGAGTTATCCACTACAACTCCAAGATCTCTCTCTTGCTCAGTCTCTGCCAGTTCAGACCCCATCAATGTGTATTTATATTTAGGATTTTTGGCTCCAATGTGCATCACCTTGCACTTGGCCACATTGAACCCCATTCCGGTTCTCTCTCCCCACTTGCCCATCCTTGACAGATCCCTTTGGAGTGCCTCACAATCCTCACTGGTTTTCACCACCCTGAACAACTTTGTAACATCTGCAAATTTAGCCACTTCACTGCTTACTCCCAACTCCAAATCATTAATGAACAAGTTAAAAAGCAGTGGACCAAGTACTGATCCCTGCAGTACCCCACTGCTTACCACCCTCCACTGAGAAAATTGCCCATTTATATTCACTCTATGTTTCCTATTAATTAGCCATTTTTTGATCCACAAGAGGACTTGTCCTTTTATTCCATGACTATTGAGCTTACTTAGGAGCCTTTGATGAGGAACTTTATCAAAAGCTTTCTGGAAGTCAAGGTAAACAATATCTATTGGATCCCCCTTGTCTACATGTTTGTTCACCCCCTGAAAGAACACTAACAGGTTAGCGAGACAAGATCTTCCCTTACAGAACCCATGCTCAGTCTGCCTCAATAGGTTTTGTTCATCTATGTGCCTACTAATTCTTTCCTTAATAATGGTTTCCACCAATTTACCCAATTTATCGACGTCAGACTGACTGGCCTGTAATTTCCCGGATCTCCTCTGGAACCCTTTTTAAAGATGGGAGTGACATTAGCTACCTTCCAGTCCTCAGGAATGGAGGAAGATTTTAAGGAAATGTCATAGCACTTTTCACTCTGTTGCCCTCTCTCCCTGGGGCCTATTCTGATGAACCTAAACTGCAGGTTCCTCATTGGAGGGAGCATGTATGAAATAACTGCAAGGAGTAGGGGAATATGGGCCTGGCATGATGTGGTCCATGGGGTTACAAAGAGTCGGACTTGACTGTGCGACTGAACAACAAAGGGGAATATGATGCTAAATACAAAATGCATGATTTTGTTCTCACTGCATCATTCTACTTATATAATACCATTTACTGCTTGCTTAACGTGTCATGTTTAATACTTATGTTTTGTTCAGATTTCTGTAATTCCAGTCCCACCGTATTGCTTATTAGATGCTTCATCCTATTGATTACTTTGACCTACATTGCATAATCCACTGTGAGTCTCAGTGAGAAAGGCAGACTATAAATAACACAAATAAATACATAAATAAAATTAAAGTCAGTAGCGTTGTAATCAATGTGGGTCAATACTGTGTGTGTTATGTGCCAACAAGTCACTTCTGATTTATGGTGACCCTATGAATGAATGACCTCCAAAACATCCTATTGTTAACAGCCTTGGAAACTGAGGGCCATGGCTTCCTTTACTGAGTCAATCCATCACATGCTGGGTCTTCCTCTTTTCCTACTGTCTTCAGCTTGCTCTTGATGGAACACTTGGGATGGATCCAGTTGGCTTTTTCACTCCCTCTCACCCAGTTCACCTCCTTACCATAGCTCCCATACCCTGTGACTTTTGCCCATGAAAGTCCGATGGTCCTTGGCGTAGACATTTTTGCATCATCAAAGAGGATCCCTCCTCCCTTTTTCATTAGCGTAGAAAGTGGCCACATACAACCTCTTCCTTTATGCTTGTTTGTTTGTTTCAGTGCAGCTCTCCTGTAAAATCTTTGACACAGCTTAGAATTAGATTGAATTGCTATGTTATGTGTCCCTTTGAATCTTTCAGAAATGAACAGAAGTATGGTAACTTCACCTGCACAGTTGTCACGCAGGGCTCTTTTTGTAGAAAAAGCCCAGCCTGAACTCATTAGCGTAATAGGCCACACCCAACAACAGGAACTCATTAGCATATTGGGCCACACCCCTGATAGCACAGCTTATTAGCACATTAGGCCGCACCCCCATGTTATCAGAAGTGTGGTCATCCAGCCACACCCACCTTTTGCTTGTTATTCTGTTTACCTTGTTTGTTGTCAAAACCCAGGGCTTTTTGTAGCAGGAACTCCTTTGCATGTTAGGACACACACCCCTAATGTAGCCAATCCTAATTAGTTTCTGCTGTTGGGTGTGGCCTATTATGCTAATGAGTTCCTGCTGGGTGTGGCCAACTTGGGAGCCAGCCGGAACTCCGTTCCTGTGCGTTCCTGCCCAAAAATAGCCCTGGTTGTCAGTTAATAACAGAGCAGGCACTGGAACAGAACAGTAATGGCATGTCTATGCACACAAATTAAGACAGTCATGAATATGGAGCTCTAGCTTCAAGTTCAAACACAGTACTCTTTTCTAAATTACGCATCCACAAACCTCCAATTAATCATACTTCAGAACAAAAAAATATGCAAAATTATACAGGTAGAAACACCTACTGTGGATTGTTGAGTTGATCTCAGCATGAGAAAGAATAGTTCTGTGACAAAATTTAAATTTCAAACAATTTAAAAGAAAAAAAGTATATACATTATTAGAGTGGTTACTAAAATTGAAACTATTCTTCCTGGTATCTTTCTTTTTTGGAGTAAGCAGTTTACTTCAATCACTCTTAATTTATGTTCCTAGCAAAGGGGAAACTGCCTCAAATAGCCATCCTCCTCTCTCTCTGGCAAGCTGAGATGTGGGGGAGAAAATTTTCTATTTTCAAGATTGTTTAATAAAATAACAGTGAATGGATGCCATTGCCTTTTGCTAATAAGGCATGCTAAACAGTTGAGTTATGTTTTTCAGGTGATTAGGAATTATTTGAAAGAGTACATCTGCAATCCTAAAACTACTCTCTGGAAGTAAACCCTCTTGAATAAAATGGAACTTACTGCTAATCACTGCTGCTTAGTATGGCTCCCTATATGTTTTATTGATCTGCAAAAGGGGTAGGGAGGAGGCATAAAACTGTGACTATATATAATAATCCAAATAAAAAATCAAGTTATGCACTCACCTGATAGGCTATGCAGATAAAAGCAAAAGCAAAGCTCCTCTCACATGGTTAACAGGCTATTACATTTGCCAGTCTGATATGGAAAATACAAGTGTAGTGTTCTCCGAGTACAAGAAATCGCATGCCAGAGTCCATGGGGTCTTGAAAGCACCCACCTAGTCACTACTTCCTTACACAGGTTGTTTTATGGACCAATCCATGCACCTGAAGGAGTGGCTAACTTCACCCACATCAGGGATACACTGCATTATATGAAGAACCACAATACTCTAATCTGCCTCCTCCTTCCTCCCTCTTCTCCTGATTGTCTCCGTTCTTCCCTTCTCTACTTCTGCTCCTGTACCCTCTCCCTCCAGCCCGCTTCCTCCCACTTTCCCCTTGTTCCATTTTTAAAGCCCCAGCTCCTGCCACAACAGGTGCTACTACAGAGAGATGCAGTGAAATTGAGGTGCTCCAATGACTTCCATGAATTGAGTAACATTCTATTAAACTGGATGACTGAACAATCACATTCACAG
>NW_015171509.1:603058-654605 GCF_001447785.1 Gekko japonicus | reverse complement strand
CTACTGTGGATTGTTGAGTTGATCTCAGCATGAGAAAGAATAGTTCTGTGACAAAATTTAAATTTCAAACAATTTAAAAGAAAAAAAGTATATACATTATTAGAGTGGTTACTAAAATTGAAACTATTCTTCCTGGTATCTTTCTTTTTTGGAGTAAGCAGTTTACTTCAATCACTCTTAATTTATGTTCCTAGCAAAGGGGAAACTGCCTCAAATAGCCATCCTCCTCTCTCTCTGGCAAGCTGAGATGTGGGGGAGAAAATTTTCTATTTTCAAGATTGTTTAATAAAATAACAGTGAATGGATGCCATTGCCTTTTGCTAATAAGGCATGCTAAACAGTTGAGTTATGTTTTTCAGGTGATTAGGAATTATTTGAAAGAGTACATCTGCAATCCTAAAACTACTCTCTGGAAGTAAACCCTCTTGAATAAAATGGAACTTACTGCTAATCACTGCTGCTTAGTATGGCTCCCTATATGTTTTATTGATCTGCAAAAGGGGTAGGGAGGAGGCATAAAACTGTGACTATATATAATAATCCAAATAAAAAATCAAGTTATGCACTCACCTGATAGGCTATGCAGATAAAAGCAAAAGCAAAGCTCCTCTCACATGGTTAACAGGCTATTACATTTGCCAGTCTGATATGGAAAATACAAGTGTAGTGTTCTCCGAGTACAAGAAATCGCATGCCAGAGTCCATGGGGTCTTGAAAGCACCCACCCAGTCACTACTTCCTTACACAGGTTGTTTTATGGACCAATCCATGCACCTGAAGGAGTGGCTAACTTCACCCGCATCAGGGTTACACTGCATTATATGGAGAAGAACCACAATACTGTAATCTGCCTCCTCCTTCCTCCCTCTTCTCCTGATTGTCTCCGTTCTTCCCTTCTCTACTTCTGCTCCTGTCCCTTCTCCCTCCAGCCTGCTTCCTCCCACTTCCCCTTTGTTCCCTTTTAAAGCCCCAGCTCCTGCCACAACAGGTGCTACTACAGAGAGATGCAGTGAAATTGAGGTGCTCCAATGACTTCCAGGAATTGAGTTATATTCTATTAAAGCGGATGACTGAACAATCACATTCACAGCACACCATGCCCAATTCTTTGAATGTGCTAAAATTAGTGTGTCAACAGTCTTCAGTGCCTTTGGATTTTTTCTTAACTTTAAACAATGTAAAGTAAGCATGTAAACTTTAAATGATGTAACTTTAAACAGTGTAAAGGAAAGGTGTTGATGCCCATGGGCACCATGTTGGGCACCCCATCATGCATTGCTGTGCCACTTTTAGCTCAGCCATGTTTACCCCTGGCCAAGAAGGATACATTGAATAAATGAACTGAAACAGTTAATAAATATTTTACATAAATAAAGTAATGAAATAGTTCAATGTTAAACTAATCTGGAAGAGTCCAAGCCTTTGACTTAATTTGACACTCTGAGTGCTGTTTGCTGTTATAAATATGATACACTGAAAAAACAATTCTGTAAGCAACGTTTTATTTTTTAAAACAATTTTTGCTGTCTCACCTGCAGAGATCTACATATTTCACAACATTCATGGGATTTATGCTTCAGTGTCATGTTTCAGCTCCTTAATTAAGGTAACAATAATTAAGGTAATAGTAATAAACTAGTTTTCAGGGGCATAAACTGAAATTAATTCAAAATAGTTGCAAGAACTACTAACATCTGAAATTATTTGATTTGTGTATTGACTAACTTTCCAGAGCTACATAAATTTTTCTCAACCAGCTTCCAGAACAATGAGAACTTCTTGCACAACACCACAGTTTATATTGTCTCCCAGCATACTGCTCACACTTTGTCCAATCAGTGAGGATCGGGCTCTGCTTTCTGGGCTAGGGTAGTATTTCTGGGACTCCCACACATCTGTCACTTAAAGAGAAGACTGTCAGGGAATCCTAGGACACCCCTGCTTTGTCCCTCAGCATGATATGACTGCTCATAAAGGAATAGCCATATATACTTTATTAGTTTTCTCTCTCTGATGGACATACAATGGGGGACATACAACATGCTACAGGCTTAAAATTTTCAGTACACACTTCTGCTTCTCTCATACTACACTGGGGTGTCACACAGTTATAAATGATTGAATTATAAAATGATAAAACCTTTGCACAAATATATTTATTTAGTTACTTCATTTATGGCCCATTTTTTGTTATGAGACTCAACATGAATTACAAATACAAAGAACAATTCAGCTAGACAGCATCAGTCATCCAACAGAGTGCAATAGGACTACAATTACAGAATTGGAATATCATGTAAAAAAACTTTCTTAGATGTGACATACCATAATGCAGAAGAGAGACAACACAGTAAAAGCAAGGTGATATATACAATAAACACTACAATAGACTACTATCCTACTCCTTTACAAAAGTATCCTCCTAAACTGTTCCATTATATCGTATATTCTAATAGCTAAATGTGGCCCCATCCGCAGATATCTAAATCCCCAGATCAGGGATACACAGGGGGAAAAAGGTTCTGCAAACTTAGAGGTTTACAGAAAAATCTGAAAATTAAAAAAAAAAATACACTGGGGGTTTAAAACCCCACAAAATAAAACCTTCTCTTCCTCTGCAGTGATGATGACAACAAGGGGGGGGGGTGATGCCTCACTGTTCTGGTGGTGCCAAGAGCTACATGGGCCTTGCCAACATCATCATCTGTGTGTGAGGAGAAAGCCTTGGTGGCTCTCTTCTTGAAGGCTGGGACCAAACAGGCCTTGTTGGCAGGGGTCATTTTGTAAAAAAAAAAGAGGTGCAGGAGCTCATTTGCATATGCCACACCCCCTTGCAAAGGGCAGGCATACAAGTATGCCTGGGTTCCCTGCCCAATCTTCTCCAGGTGGTCCATGGCTGTGGGGCACCTGGAGAAGATCGGGCAGGGAACCCAGGCATGTTTAGAATGCCTTTCTCTCCCTTCCCCATGTAGATATCTGCGGATGGGGCCACATTTCGCTATTCCCCATCTGGGGAAGTAAAAGAAAGGCATTTAAATCCCCCCAGGCAGTGGGGGGCTCTGCAGACATTCCCTGGCCCGTCCGCCTGCACAGGCGGCCCAGGAATGGGGGGGGCTGCCCCAGGCTCCTTACTGCTGGAGTGTCGCTCTACCGCTCTCCAGCAGGAAATGACCCCTGCTTGTTGGTATCATCAGCGACAGTATAGAGGTTCACATAGCTCTCAGCCTCTAATGCAAGTGTTGGGGGGTGAAGAGAAGTCTTGGAGACTGGGAGCAATGTCACTCTCAACCTCTGATGCCAGTATTGGGTTTTTTTAAAGAAACTTTGGAGGTCAGGAGCTGCATGGTTCTCCGCCTCTGATGCCCATGTGTGTAAGGAGGCAGAAACTTCGGAGATCAGAAGCCATGCAGTTCTTGGCCTCCGATGTCAGTGTCAGGGGAGAAGCCTGGGAAGTTGGGAGCCATGTGGCTCTCAGCTAGGGATGGGCACAAACCTGCCCATGACCCTAAGTTCGCCACAAAATCGCTGGGTCGCAGTTCACAAACCAAGGTTCATACCCATCCCTATCCACAACCCTTCACTTTTTTGCCCAGCCATGGCAAGCTGCAGCCAGGAGAAAGGGAGGAAATTACCCAGGGGAGTGAGAGGAATCACTGAAATGGCTTGAATCCATTTCAGCCTAACAGCGGGGCTGGTGCACCCATCGGACATTAGGCTGAAATAGATGCAAGCCATTTCAGTGATCCCTCTCGTTCCCCCCCCCTTTCAAGTCCAAGACAGCTGGGCTGGTGCGGAGAAGTCTTTCCCCACCAGCTCAGCTGTCACTCTTGGGCTCCCTCATGCCGATGATGTGCCTCGGAAGTGCAGGTGATCTGCCTCCGGGGCCAGGAGAAAGGTGGCAGGGAGACCCTGCCCAGGAGATCCCTCCTTTTTCCTAGCCGAGGCTTGCCACAGCCAGGAGAAAGGGAGACCCTTCCTGGGAGATCCCCTTCCCACTTTCTCCTGGCCATGGCGAGCCATGGCCAGGAGAAAGGTGACCCCAGAATCTGCATGTGGCGGGGAGGGTTCTCCCAGGCACAGGCAGGTCCTGGCTGCAATGGCTTCTCCTCCCCTGGTACACTTTAAACCACACCACAGGAGAAGCTGACCCCAGGAGAGCCAGTTTAGTGTAGTGGTTAAGTGTGTGGACTCTAAATGGGATGTAAGAGACAACTTATTTTGTTTTGATAACTACTGAGTGTTAAAGTTTAACAATATGGAATAAGAAATAGAGAAATTTATATATGATGAGATCAGTTACCTATTGAACTTATAATGATAAAGGGAAGGAAGAAGGAATTTAAGAATTTTGCAGGAGGTTGTAGCACTGTGGGAAGCCATGTGGGGGGGAAAGGGAGGAGGGTAGGATGAAAATGTATTATAAATGTTGATTTTGAGGGATGATATCCTAAATAAAAATTGTTTTAAAAAAAGTGTGTGTACTCTAATGTGGGAGAACTGGGTTTGATTCCCCACTCCTCCACTCACAGCAGCTGGATGACCTTGGGCAAGCCATAGTTCTGTCAGAGGTGTTCTTGAAAAGAGCAGTTTCTGTCAGAGCTCTCTCAGCCCCACCTACCTCACAGGGTGTCTGTTGTGGGAAGGGTAAGGGAAAGGAGTTTGTAAGGCGCTCTGATACTCTGAATGAAGGGCAGGGTATAAATCCAATCTCCTCCTCCTCCTCCTCTTCTTCTGGATTTGTGTGCGGTTCTCCTTCCACAGCATCTCTAGCCCACAGGGAGACTGTTCTACCGCATCACAAACCTCACAAAACAAACTGGTTCGGTAAACAAAGAGTCTGTGAAAGTTTGTGGTTCATGTGGCCCCACGAGCCAAAATGAACCTCAGTTTTCCTGGTTCATGCCCATCCCTATTCTCAGCCTCTGATTGCCAGCATTAGTGGGGGAGAAGCCTTGGAGGTTGGGAGCCATGCAACCCTTGACCTCCTATGCCAGTGTCGGGGGGCGGGAGATGCCTGGGATGTTGGGAACCACGTGGCTCTCAGCCTCTGATCCTGGCACTGGGGGAAGCCTTAGAAGTCAGGCAGCTCTTGGATTCTGCGGTCAGTGTCAAGGAAATTTTTTAGCAGGTTCTGCAGTGGGGAGAAACATAGGTTAGAGGGGGTAGAGAGTCCCCATGCAAGTATCATGGGTCCCCATTTGTTACAATTCTAACCCCTTATTGAACATTTCTATTTTGCTCATTCTACAAATGAGCAAAATGTGTGGGCCTTTCCAATCTCCTCAGGCAGGCAGTTCCACAAGGTAGGAGCCATAATACCAAAACACTTGAATGAGTTTTGTCTGGTTTAACTAAAATGACAATATTGCTCATTTTTATCAACATATTATGTCACATCGTTTTAGTCGCAAAACATAAGCTACCCTCAGGCATATCAACAGTATAGATATAATTATACCCATCTATTTTAGTGCAGCAAGATTCTGAACATTCTCAGTTGCAAACCATTAGACATACACACATCTGTTGCCTGAAAAGCAGATTACAAAACTACAGCAGCTGTCATTAGGCCAGAATTCTGCAATGTTGCAACACAATTTAAAGGTAAAGGTTTCCCTTGCTCAAAAGCTAGTTGAATCCGACTCTGGGGGGCGGTGCTCATCTCCGCTGTCTAAAGACGTTTCCGTGGTTATATGGCTGGCATGACTAAATGCCAAGGTGCACAGAATGCTGTTACCTTCCCACTGAAGTGGTACCTATTTATCTTCTTGCAATTTCTTGCTTTCAAACTGCTAGGTTGGCAGGAGCTGGGCCAGAGATGAGAGCTCACTCCATCAAGCAGCACTAGGGTCTTGAACTGCTGAGCTACAGACCTTCTGGTCTGCAGCTCAGCATCCTAACCTCTGAGCTACCGCGGTCCTTCAACAACACAGTTTAGCAATGGCTAAACTGGTGTACCCAAATGGTTATCATAAAGTGTCCTTCAACAACACAGTTTAGCAATGGCTAAATTCGTGTACCCAAATGGTTATCATAAAGTGTCAGTTCAAAACTTTACTGTATTAAACCCATCACTCACATAATACATAACATAATGTTCAACTGTTCTAGTACTAATTCTGATGGAGAAGGCAAGGAAAAATGCATTCTTATAGTTTAAACACTTTCCCCTGCAAAGAAAGTGTTAGTCTTAGGGCTGCGTCACACACTACATTTTGTTCTGCACTGAAAAAAACTTTTACATTGGAAACGACTACACACCAACATTTACAAAAACATGCTTGCACATTTTGCTGCAATGATCTGTGTTTGTGAGTTACAGTGTATATTACTTTCCAAGTACATATATGCATGGAAGAACAGTGGCATTATTTTTACACAAAATGGTGTATAACTTTCTGCACAGAAGTTCTCTGTATAGGAAAAAATGTCATGCAAAGTAATTTTAATTAAACCTTCATTGGAGATTACAGGTTTTGTGTGGTTTTTCAGACTGAATAATTCAAAGAACAGGAATTGTCAAAAAGAAATGACTTAATCTGGATAATTACCAGCCATTAGAACCACATTTAGTGTTGCATATGATTTCCATGACAGCATGAGCTACCCTTAGATAAGTGACTCCATCAGCATGACGAAGAGTGATTCCAGAATGTTATTTTCTTTGGGGTAGAAGAGAGACTTTGCTCCCCTACCAACATGTCACAATAAAAGAAGTTATATTTGTGCTATGAAAAAACTCAGCTTCTCACGCTGCCCATCCACTATCTTTTTGGAGGTAAAATCCTAGGCATATGGAGAAATCCACATGATGGGGGAAACAAAGTGACTTGGACTTATGGAAAACACTCCATGGAGAAAAAGGAGGTGTGAATGTGTATGGATGATGTGTGTAAGAGAAGAAGACAGATTGGAGCTCCCAGCCTCCCGGCAAAGCCGCTGGAGGTCCGGGGGCTGTTTTGCTGCCCTGGAGGAAGCTGGGGCAGCAACAAAGCCATGACGCTGTGCGTCATGATGTGGGCGGGGGGTAGAGCCAGCTCTGCTGAAAAGGCCAGGCTCCACTCCTGCCCAATGTCAGTTGCTCCGCGTGCTCACCTACCCTCCCGCCCTGTTCTTAGTGTAGGCTACGGCTGGTCACCTATTGGGGCCAGGTAGGAATTTCTTGCCTCTACCCAGGATTGGCTGAAGGAGTGCAGGTGTTTTTGCCTACCTTGCACTGAGAGCAGTAGATTGGATGGTTGGTTGTGGTGGTTAGCACCTAAATAGGCTGGTCACTTGGCAGGTTTGTGCGGGCAAGAAACCAGTGAGCACCTTATGGCATTTTCCCCATTAGGAAACAGGGGGTCATCAGGAACTGCCTTCGGATTTTAGGGTCCAGGTTGAGGAATGGTGATCACCTCTCGGATTTTAGGGTCCAGGTTGAGGACTGTTTTCAGCTTTGAATTATATCAAATCTGACACCAGAAACAAACTAACAGATTACCGGAGTGCTGCATGTGTTGCTCTCAAACTTACAAAGTATGAGCCAAGGTTAGACAAATTATCAGCATGCATACAACAGCAAAAATCACATTAATTGTTCAAAAGCATACCAAATACAAACTTTTATCTTTCAATAAAAAGTTGTTTGTATCATTGAAAGCTCTGTAATTGTGTTTTTCTTTTAAGACAAAAGATGTTAATGTATGAGTTTTTTCTAAACTAAAACCTCAGTATTCAGGTTAAATTGCCGTGTTGGCACTTTGCAATAAATACGTGGGTTTTGGGTTGCAGTTTGGGCACTCAGTCTCTAAAAGGTTCGCCTCAGTATTCAGGTTAAATTGCCGTGTTGGCACTTTGCGATAAATACGTGGGTTTTGGGTTACAGTTTGGGCACTCGGTCTCTAAAAGGTTCGCCATCACTGTCTTAGGGTAAGGCTTCTCTCTGCAAGTTGTAAGGTTTCAGGGGTAGGGGCTCCTAGGTGGCAACCAGGTATGCTGGGCTGCCAGTCGCGAGCTAGACCGATGGTTCAAGACCAGAGCTGGGTGACCTGCCTGAGAAAAGGGCAAGGAGGTTGGTCAGGGGAGTGACACCTGCCTTGCCTGTTCCGTGCCCGCTTAGTTGGTCCCTTGCCACAATGTTATGTTAAATAGTTAATAAAATGGCCTTTGTTTACTTCCAAACTGTTGTCTGTCTTGTTATTCCGACTGGGGGGGCAATGACTAGGTTTCCTCTTCCAAGTTTGGAGAGCATGCCTACAAAAACAGTTCTGAGAAAAGAAGTAGCTTTAAACAATGGTAAACCCTGAAAGCATCTGGATAGCTCATCTGGTGTTAAGACCAACAAAGAGAGAAGCCATCGTGAATCTCTGTAGATCATGGGAGTGGCCCAGCATAAAGAGCTTAGGAAAAAAATATTGCTTGTTTCTGGCTGTTCAGGAGAATCTAAAACTATACTGTGAAAGCTACAGAACAATAAATTATTATACAGTAAAACCCAAAAATTATGACCCAAACACCAAAAGCTCTCCTGTAGGCCAGTGCACATGTAACACTTCCAATATTTGGACCATATTTAGGAGTGCATAAGTAATTTACAAGCTCACACATTGCCTCCCCCCCCCCTTGAATTCTCCCTTCCCTTCAATGGTGTTTTTTATCCATTGCATAGCATTATGTCTACATGGACACTCAAGTGAATTACCCTCATAACCATAGGTCATTTCAGGGGGGATCGCGGGTGATCTCAGTTCCCCCGGGTGAGGTATGGGGGCGGGGCACATGACGAAGCCCCACCCCCTGCTTCCGGCCGCCCCGCTTCTGGCCCTCATTCAGCCAGGAGGAGGCAGGAGAAGAGGGAGGGTAAGTTGCTTCCTTCCTGCCTCTCCCTACCCCTGCCTGTCTGGGGCCAGGGAGGGCTTTCCTTGCACTCCCACCGGCCTTGCAGGTCCACCGCTGGGCCCCTCATGGGGCTCGGCAGTGGAGCTGCAAGGCCGGCGGTGGCGGCCGGGACCGTTGGGGGCAGGGTGTGTGGCCTTATGACACACTTCCAGTGATGTCAGGGGGTGTGGCCTTATGACACACTTCCGGTAATGTCAGGGGGTGTGGCATATGCTAATGAGTTATGCTAATGAGTTCCCCTAGCTCTTTTTCTACGCAACGACCCCTGCTCATAACCAAAATTATGAAGTGGGTGATCAACTGCTATCTACAAGAGAAACTGGTTAGTATTAACCATAGCTTGTGACAATGTAGTCATAACAATATGCCAACTTCAGCTTGTGATTCAATCTGAAAGAACATCTTTACCCTCCTATTGACTGGGAACTTGCCACTAAAGCTCCTTATACTGCTCCTCAAATTCTACAGGTTGAGGAAGCTGCTTGTCATATGATGTGACCTGAGAGAGGCAGTCTCAGAAGCAGTGCTGTATATGTGGAGCTCTCTGCACAACTGTCAACTATCATCACCTTCTAAAGACAACTTTGAAGGATCATCCTCTGAGGATGCGGCAGAGTGATCTTTCTTTATCCCAGTAACTGCTTGAAGGGGGGGGGGATGTCAGAAAGAGTCAGTACCTCCAGAGGAAGACAAAGAAGAGAAGTTGCAGGAATAAACCCTCCTAAAAAACCAGATAACTGATGAAAGTTACGCTCACGCCTCTCCCCATGCAGGCCCCACAAGGTCACCGCAGAGCCCCAGTACAAAATACCAATGAATTCAAGTGGAAACCCTTATTAGTAGATGAAGCACTCCTCTTGCATCAAGGGACTTCACTACTCTTAGAAATGGTTTAAAAGAAAGCCCTTGTACCAGGCCTTGGATTGGGCCGGAGCGCACCGGTACGTCGCTCTGGGAAAGAGGCACCGGGGGGCGGTCACATGGTGAAGCCCCGCCCCCTTCTTCCGGCCGCCCTCTGCTTCCAGCCTCATTCTGTTCCAGAACGAGGAAGAAGCAGGATAAGGTAAAAAAAATCCAATAAGGTATTTTTTAGGTATTTATTTGGCTTAGTATATACCAAGCGCACACCCCTAGATAGGCTTGCAGCCTATCTCACCTCTTTAGCATCCCAAGAGTTGACAATACAAGGGCCCCTATTTCTCCCACCTCTTCAGTAATAACTGTGGAATACATAATTGGTAAGGCACAAAATTGCATGCCTCTCCAGGATGTTAAAGAAATAGAAAACTGACCTGGCTTGCATAACAAAGACATGGTTGGAAGCAAATGATGTGGTGCTTCTGTCCCAACTAATTCTGCCATGTCATGCAGTTCTCTACTAACCCCTCAGCTGGGGATGAGGTGCTACTGTTATTTGCCCCAAGTCCTTCAACTTCTGCAGACTCCCTGTACAATCCTTGTGTTGGGGATGAAGGATAGATTAAGCATTCTGCTTGTTTACTGGCCACCTAGTTGCCCAGTGAGTACCCTCCCTAAATTTGCAAAGGTGCTCTTGGATATGGTATTGGGGACATTTAAACTGATTATTCTGCAGGACGTCAACATTCATACTGAGTGCTCCTTG
The DNA here is from genome assembly GCF_001447785.1 of Gekko japonicus. Taxonomy (NCBI): domain Eukaryota; kingdom Metazoa; phylum Chordata; class Lepidosauria; order Squamata; family Gekkonidae; genus Gekko; species Gekko japonicus. The sequence continues at coordinate 644,101 of NW_015171509.1, read as the reverse complement.
CCAGGGCCAGCTCAGGATTTTTTATAGCCTCTTTGGCTGCCCTGGACCCTCTCAAATTGTAACGGACCCAGCACCTGAAAGAGGTCACATCTTTGACTTAATCTTCTGTGCTGAGCCTTTGAAGGGAGGTTTTGTTTTGGGGTCAGCAAAGTGGCCTGAACCACGGTCTGACTACTACCTACTCAGGGCAAGGGTGAATATGGCACCGATACCATGCAAAAGGGGAGACTAGTTAAAATGGTTCACCCATGGAGAATGCTCGGGGGAGTTTATGATTCGATACACATGCTCTGTTGAGGCTGGGGTGGGAGTGTGGAAGATGAAGCTCCTCAAAGCTACTGACAACTTTGCTCCTTGTTGACCTCTCCTACCCTTGGGGCAGAAGTCCACTCTGTGGTTTACTGCAGAGCTAGGTAGGCTAAAGAAGGATGGAAGATGTCTAGAAAAATGCTGGTAGAAGAGTCACATTGAATCCAACAAAGCATTCTACAGAGCTCATTGGAAAAGCTATGAAGTGGTGGTGACAGAGGCAAAGAAAAAGTATTTCTATGTGACTGCTGCATCAACTAGCTCACAACCATCTCAGGTTTTAAGGTACTTTGACATCTGTTGACTCCTAAATCTGAGCCTTTCCTGTTAAAGAAACACACAACTAGCTGTGACACCTTTGCAAAAAAAATATTGATGATTAAAATAACACAAATATGTTTTAGAATGCTGGCTGTAATACAGATTTAAATTATTCCTCCTGGATTGGATTTAAAAGGTTGCTGTTAGAGACCAGCTATCTTCAGTGTGGGAGTTTTCTTGTGGAGTTCTTATTCAACATTTAATTCAACCTCTATTTTAAGCCTTTAGGAGAAATATCATTTTTAGCTTTGGAACTGAATGCCATCAATATGCTGATGACACCCAGCTCCATCTCTTATCTATCTAAATCCCCTGGTGATGCAGTAGAGCCCAGTGCTGGACTGCTGTGAATAAATGACTAAAAGTGAACAAATGGAAACTGAACCCAGACAAGATGGAAGTAACGCTGGTTGGGAAGGTGGAGATTTTAAGGACATTGTGCTTCCCACTTTTGATGGGCTTCAGCTGACTCTTGCTGATTTGGTTAAGAGCCTGGGGCTCATACTGGATCTATCATTATGTTGGGGAGGTAACTTAGGGCTGCCAAGTGGGGGCGGGGGGCGGGTAAACCCTCGCTTTGGAGGCCCGATTTCCGCCGCTGCGGAATCGGGCCCCGGGGGGAACTCTGCCCCCCAAAGCGCAGCGTGGCTGCGTCACTGGAGGTGACGCAACCACATCGCTCACGTTGGGGGCGTGGCCCCGATCGCCGGAGGGGAAACTCTATGGTTTTCCCTCTGACAATTGTGGCCACGCCCTCAACGTGAGCGATGTAGCACGTCACTGCCTGTGACGTGCTGGCGGCGCGCACGCATCGCCGGAGAGCTCCCGGAGCCCACAAGGCTCTCCCGCCGCCAAGGTAAGTAGACTTGGCAACCCTAAGGTAACTGCATGCAACTGCAAAGAAATGTTTTCTTCCAATGCAGTCTAGCCCACAAAATGGTCCCCTACCTTAGCATAGCCAATCTGGCCATATGGATCCACACCACAATAACATCAAAACTAGATCACTCTATTGCACTCTACACTGGTCTCCCCTCAAAGTCAACTTAGTGATTCCAGTTTGTGCAGAACTCTGCAGCCCAATTATTATCATGGCCTAGGTGAAGCAGACACATGATTGCTACGCTGTATTAACTTCATTGGCTGCCCATCAGTTCTTGAGCTCAATTCAAGGTATTGGCTATACATACAAAATCCTTTGTGGCTTTGGTCTCTCATATCTGTGGGACCATTTTTTCTACCATGCTCTGTCATGACAGCTCTGCTCATCTGAGCAGGCCTTTCAGTAAACTATACAAAACTGAATGATTCAGAAGAGCTTTTTAATGTAACAGAGCTATACTGCAACAAAATGGTTCAGAAGGATACTTTGGGGGAGGGATAGGGGCTATAGACTATACTACTGTGTATACTATGTAATTTCTGCATTGTTTAACATGCCATGCTTATGCTTTGTTTGAACTCTGTTTTAGATTTTTTCTACTTGTTTTCAGATGCCTGCACTCTAGCCTACTGCATTGTTTATTGGATGTCCCATCTTCATGATTGTATTGACTTACATTGTGCATTCCACCTTGAGTCTCACTTAGAAAAGCACCAATAAACAATGTAAATAAATAAATACATATTGATGAACTACATTTATTTGTTAGTATGTTCCCTATTAAGGTAGGTTGGAGAACATTTGGCCCACATGATTTACATGAGCATGCCTTTCTAGCTGCCAATGATATCATGCCAGATAACTCTTGTATGCTGGATTTCCTGGGAAATGTCTGTTTGCATTATGATTAATTTTACAGACTTAAAGAATATCATATTAATCTTTAACTTTTTAGTGTGTGGCAGGATCTACCCCTACCAATCTGACTAAACTAAACTTCATTAAATATGCAAGTAACAAACACTCAGAATTACTATACAAGGAAATTCATTTTGATCATGAAATGCAAACAGAAAGGGGTACCAGAAGGTCACATGCATTAAAATAAAGGCCAGGGTAACCATCTGTTCCTAATAATTGAATTGCTACTAAATATAAACCAAAAAGGAAGGAAAGAAATCAGAATAGACAATATTTCCAGTTCAACCAGTACCTGTCTCAAAAATGCAAACAGAATCCTTTTCAGACTAAATCTTTTTGTTTATGAAACAAAACATTTTATCTCCTTTTATATTTTGTTTAAGAAGGCACAACTGAGAAACAAATACAATGAAGGCATGATTTCAATAGAAAGAATAATTTGAACTAATCCCTGATGCTACTTGAATAAAATCATTTTCTAGGAAGCAAATCTTATCTTTCTTTTGGAATATTTTTCATGTTACAAAATAGTCCAATAAGGTCTTCCCATGCAATTGGGAGGTCCAAAAATGTCATTACTTTAGTACAAGTGGGCCATGTAATTAATTTTATATGATTGTTCCTAATCTAAAGATATCAGTGGAAAAGGGGAAGTGGAAATAAAGGATCACTGGTAGGGAATATGTCACTACAATGAGTTTCCTGTATCATTTATGAGATTTTATCATGTGCCTAATTTTAATCATGACATTCAATCAAGAAATGTTACCTTTATATTACCATAGTTGGATTTGCAAGTGCTTTTGCTTTTGTGCATCAATTCCAACAAATAAAGCATGCATGAGATGAAGATTATAATCTAGGTCATGGTACTGCAAATACAACCTTTACTTGGTTTACATGATAATGAAATACTAGGGATCAACATTCTGAAAGGTATTGAATGCTTTAATATTTGAGAGTGGAAAATGAGAATGGATCTTGCTTCACTGTAAAATTTGCATTAGTTAGTTGGGACAAGAATGGAAACTTAAGCATGCTTCCCAGGAGCATCCTATCAAAAGGAATATTAGAAAAACAGTACTCTTTGAAGTTCCATTATATAGTGTGTGTTCTCTCTCCCTCTTACACAACCACAAAAAAATTAAAAAATGTTTTTGTTAATGTTAGAGGCTTATCTCTTATTATGGGGTTGCCAACCTCCAGGTAGCACCTGGAGATCTCCCACTATTTCAGTTGATCTGCAGACAACCAAGATCAGTTTCCCTGGAGAAAATTGTTGCTTTGAAGGCAGACTCTATATGGCAGGTATGTCCAACAGGTAGATCGCGGAGGGGTCAGAGGTAGATCACCAGCCCCACCTGGTCTCCTGGTATAAAATAAAATAAAAAATGTTCGCAGTTCTTTCTGGATCTTCATCTCTATGTTTTGTTTTCGCTTATTTTGCTTACCAGTACATGACAGAAGGTGCATTACAAATGGGTGTGTGTGTGTGGAACCCAACTTTAGTGGGTTAAAATCTAATTTGAAACTAATTTGAAACTTTATTTTCATGGTGGTAGATCACCGGCACTTTTGGCCGGAAAAAATAGATCACTACCTGTTCGAAGTTGGACATGTCTGCTATATGGCATTATACCCTACTGAGGTCCCTCCTCTCCCAAAACCCCATCCTCCCCAGACTCCACCCTCAAAATTTCCAAGTGTTTCCCAACCCAGAGCTGGCAACCTTATAACTTCTATCTTCAGGCTCATTCTGCCATGAAGAGGCATTCTCAATTACTTCCAGTCTGCAAAATCCACAGGCTGCACCATTCATCAGAACTTTCCCAAAGCGCCGAAAGTAAGTCCCGGGAGTTCTCCTCTCTTCTTGCTCTCGGTAAAGGGGAAGGAGGTGGGGGTGGAAGCTTCAGCCAGGCTTTAGGAAAGTTCTGCGGCTGGCCCACCCGGGCGTCCTGGCGCGGCGCTTCCGGGGCTTGGCGGGCTTGGCGCGCGCTCGTGTGTTTGTTTGTGTCCCTTCTCGACTGTTTGGGGAGCCCGAGCAGGGGTGAGAGGGGGTGCGGGGCGAGAGCTCCAGTGGCCTTTCCCCGCACACGGTGCTGCGCACCTAGCGAGCGTGCCAGGACACTGTTGGAGACGCCAGCTATTTGGTTCATCTTGGGCAGGTCGGCAAAGTCGAGGAGGGTGCTTATTTTTCCCTCCTCCTCCCCAAAACAAAGTTTCTCATCAACTTGGACAAGCGGGAGAGGAGAGTCAGTCGTCAGCCCGTTGATCTTCGTGCAGGCAGCCGCGGCTCCCTGCTCCCAGCCAGGCTTTGCGGCTGTGACAGCACCCCACCACCACCTCTCGGATAAGGGAGAGAGCCACACTTTCCGTCCCGGAGGTTTCCCACACTTGAAGACCCGGGACGTTGAGGTCTCCCTTAGGGGGTCAAGGAGCCGCGGGACGATAAAGAAGAAGATGGGGACGGTCGCCAAGCAAGACCCGGGGGCTCGCCTTCTTGCGGGGGGGGGAGAACGAAGGAGGGGAAAGCAGAGGGCGGCCTGAAGAAGGGGCGGGGCTTCACCATCATGCCACTCCTCCGCCCCCCCGGAGCATCTCTCCTGGAGCGACGTATTGGGGAGCTCCGGCAGGATAAGAGGCCTGGGGATGAGCAATCACCACTCTATTCAGATCTCAATTACAGATGCTGCAAACTTTGACTAAAATGCAATCAACGCTTAAACCTATTTGACTGAATTGTGCATCTGCACATGAGACTAGCCCCTGACTGACCTGACCCTTGTTTTTGCATGACACTCACTGAACATCATGTCAAGCAGCTTTATGTTTACAGGCTTTCCTGTATAATTTGCTTCATGTGCTACTATGACAAACCCTTGTCAGTTCCCAACTCTCAGGAAGATTTTTCCCACCAAAACTTAGTTCCCATCAGTGACTGAACTGCTCTTCAGCAGCATGTATTTCATCTTTATTTTACACACTTTAACTGCCCCATCCTGTCACAGATATTAGTTTACATTTCTGACCCAGCACAGGAACTGGAGGGAATACAGGAGCCGTCTTGTTTTATAATACCCTCATGAAATGGCACATGAGGCAAAATTAATTTTCAAAACAGAATAAAGTTTTTAATAAACAGGCACAGAATATATAAATATGAGGATTCAAGGTATAGAGGTCGCTGAGGTAAAACTTTCTAATATATACAGAATTAAGGTTTTTGAACATATAAGAGTGTGTTATTGTAGCTTAATTTCTGAGTTTCAAGTTCTTTCCAGTGAGAGGTTTTTGCTTAGAATCAGACTCAAAGTGTTGCAGGATAGGAAGGAGAAAGGAGGCTTTGGGTTACCAGATTGGTATTACAAAGCCATAGCAATGATATGGATAAGAGAATGGATAACGCTAATGTATGACTTCTGAAACTAGAAGGTCACGATCTTGCAATGGGATGGCATGCCTCTATATGGTACAACAAAGAACGGAAGTATGTTGAACAACGTTTCTTACAGTATCCACTTATGAAAATCTGGAATGAAGTTAAACATTGTTTGTATGTTAAAATCCCAAAATGGGTTTCACCCATTGAGGCTCTCACAAAACCATCATTTTTTGGGGGGGAATATTTGTATTGGTTTTTCCATACAATGCATACACCTATAATATGTTTTACATACACCAATCATTCAATTATCACCATTTATAATTGTTTCTAAACAGCAACACATTTACCCAACAAATATATTTTCCTTCATATTCAATCAGTTTCAACCAGTTTTCCCATACAACCAGTTTTCCCATACATGCATCCAATATTGTTATTTTATGATTTTCTTTATCCACTTCATCTTCTTAAGACAGTCCACTATCTAAATTTCCACTTACTCCATCAATAATCTCAAGAGAAAGGGAAAGGTGTATTATCCAATATTATAAGCTCCTTCATAGGGGGGCCAGTACTCCAAACATTATATAGACATTCCCACATACTTATATTTGTCAAGTCATTTCATTTCAAACCATATACATAAATCGCTAGATAGAACCTTCCTCACCCAACATTTCATAGCAACACCTTTAGCCTGCTTAATTAAATACAAATAAATATAAATATAAATAAATTTATGTAATTTGACCTTCCACAAAAATCAACATATATAAAAATTCATATAGTTCATTTTGCCTTCTAACTTCCTTAATTTTCCTATCCGCAATAACCTGTCTAGTTATTCATTCCTTTTATCAGATAATAATTCATTTCTAATCCGTACAAACCATAAAAATAAATTAAAAATTAAAAATTGCATCACCCAATAATTCATACCATCACCTTTAGCCTACTTCCATTTACTCATATCTGTAAAATCAAAATATATACAAATGTAGATAAATTCATGTATTTTGGTTTCATTTAGCTCCCTATTAACATTTCAGGCCAATGCCTTTAAGTCTCTATACTATCACTTAATTTTATAACCTAATTCAATTTCTTTTACCTTACATCCATTTACTTGAGTCTGCTAAATCAAAATATAAATAGGTGTAGATAAATTCATGTAATTTAACCATCTTTAAAAATCAACTTCTAAACATCATTAATTTTCCTATCTGGAGTGGCATGTCTACATGTTCTTTTCCTTTGCCCAGATGGTAATTCATTATCAGTCTCTATCACTCCATATTCTTAGATAACATTTCATATTTTCACTTTTAGCCTGCATCCCTATTACTCATGTCTGCTAGGTCAAAAATATATAAACCTGTAAATAAACTCATATCATCACCTTTTCCTGCCATCACCTTTGAATCTCTCTATTAACACTTGACCCTAGGTCCTGTCTTCTGCCAGCAATTTAATCTAATGTACACAATTTACTCCGGTCTAAGCAGTCCATAAATAACAACATATACATAAGTTCGTATAATTTGTATTGCCTTCTGAATATCATTAATTTTCCTCTCCACATTAGCATATCTACATGTTCTTTTCCTTTGCACCAATGGTAATTCCTTTCCAGTCTTTCCTCAATGGTTTTTGAAACTGTCTGTCTCCAAAACTTCCGAATCCTTTGATTCTTACGCATAGTTTGCTCTCGTCTCCCTCTGTTCCATTTTTCCTTCACTTTAAACGCCCTTCCTTCTTTTTTTCTCTTCTTTCTCTTCAACTTTTTCCCCTTAATTGTTTCCTCATTTTGCCTTCGAAGCGTTGTGTTTACCAGCTCAACTTCCTCCCTTTCGTACTCCACCTCCAAAAAGTGTTCCGTACTCTCCGGATTTTGAATACCTTTTTCAGTAGTCTCAATATTTTCCAGTACTATGGAGGGCTCATATAGTCTTGCATATGCTGCCTTAAATCCCTCTTTAATGCCCTTTTGAATTTCTTCATTTAGAGCCTTTAGAAATTGCTCCATTATTTCTCCAACCATTTCAGGCTCTAGCTCGTTTCCCTTTTCAGACGCCATTTCCATTCAAAATTCAGTAGTCCTGTCCCAAGAACACAACCGTTTTTCCCCCGGAAAAAAAACAACAACAGAAAACGTGTGTATACTTAGCTGAGTCTCTTTGTTGGCCGCTTTAATTTCCTTTCGTGCCAGACAGTTCGGGGTTTTTTTGCTTTCATCTTAAAGACGCATGTATTCGGTGTTAATTCTTCGTTGCTGTATATCCATTTTATGTTGAAATAAAAACAAATGGAAGGCTGCAGCTATAGAGAACATGGAAGCCATGTTCTCTCTCACTATCTGCGCCCGCATCAGGGTGGGAAGCGGACACCCCCTGCGTCGCCAATCACGGGAGGGGCCGCAACAAAAACCCCTTGCTCCAGTTCACCACAACAGGGAACTGTTAGGGCTCTCCCGGACTCCGGGAGGCCACGAAAAACGCGAAAAGGAGTTGGGCGTCAGGAGCGACCCGCACCCCACCCGTCGCCGTGCCGCCGCACAAAACCATCATTGTGTAACATGGAACAAAGGTGCTGTTACGATGACCTGTTAGATAGCAATAACAAATTAAAATCAATAGAATCTTTATAAGAACAAGGTATTGAAATGTCTTGGTTGGGGAAAATGAAATTACAATCAAGATATAAAGAAGACCAAAAAAGGGTTTCTATGAGAAACTATCAGATATAGATAAAATGTGGTTGAATTCAGGAGAGAAACTTATAAAAAAACTATATAGAGTGCTGATAGACTTTAAAATGCAAGACGAACCGGCAAAAACAGTTATGAAAATATGGGCCAAAGATCTAGGTCATGATATTGATCTTGATAAATGGTTGAAAATCTGGGAAACAAATATTAAAATTACTAAACCCAAGACATATAAAGAAAATATTTATAAAGTGGTATATAGATGGTACCTGTATCCAGCCAGGCTAGTCAAATATTCTACAGTGTTATGGAACGTATGTTGGAAATGCAAACAGAATGTGGGCACCTATTTCCACATGTGGTGGACATGTGGTAAAACAAAGAAATTCTGGCTGATGATTCAGAAAATATTACAGGAAATTATTGGGTCTCAAATACCATTAAAACAAAAATTGTTTCCTCTCAGTATGATCCCTGGAATATATGAAAAGGTGGATAAAACATTGTTGATTCATGGAGTAACCGCTAGCAGAATTTTGTACGCTAGGTATTGGAAATTAGACAAGGTTCCGGACAGGGCAGAGTTTTTACTAAAGATGTTAAATGTTGCTGAAATGGACAAATTAACAACTTTGTTAAAAGGGAAAGAAGAAAAATACTCTGAAAACATTTGGATTAAGATGTACAAATGGATGAGTGATAACGGCTGAAGGTTTAAGCACCAATTATCTGTTTAGTTGCAGGATGCAATGCTGTTGGAAGATCCTTTACAATGAATGTATACTCATAGCTTGACACAAATTTTGTTGTTGAAAATCAATAAAAATTATTGTTAAAAGAAAAGACTTACAGTATGATACAACATGTTAAGAGCCAATTAAAGACCCTAAAAGCCAGTGTGGTGTAGTAGTTAAGTGTGCAGACTCTAAACGATGACTGAGGGGTGACGTGATTGAGGTTTATAAAATTATGCATGGGATAGAGCAGGTAGAGAAAGAGGTACTTTTCTCCCTTTCTCACAAGACAAGAACTCGTGGGCACTCAATGAAATTGCTGAGCGGTCGGGTTAGAACGGATAAAAGGAAGTACTTCTTCACCCAAAGAGTGATTAACACATGGAATTCACTGCCACAGGAAGTGGTGGCGGCTACAAGCATGGACGGCTTCAAAAGATAAGCATATGGAGCAGAGGTCCATCAGTGGCTATTCGCCACAACGTATAGATAGGGGCTCTGGGGCAAGTGATGCTCTGTCTTCTTGGTGCTTGGGGGGTCAACAGTGGGAGGGCTTCTAATGTCTTGGCCCCACTGCTGGACCTCCTGATGGCACCTGGTATTTTTGGCCACTGTGTGACAGAGTGTTGGACTGGATGAGCCTTTGGCCTGATTCAACATTGGCGACTCTTATGTTCTTATGTTCTAATCTGGGAGAACCAGGTTTGATTCCCCACTCCTCCACTTGCACCTGCTGATGTGACCTTGGGTCAGTCACAAACTCTGGCACAGCTGTTCCTGAAAGAGCAGTTTGTGTCAGAGTTCTCTCAGCCCCACCTACCTCACAGGGTGTCTGTTGCGGGGAGGGGAAGGGAAAGGAGTTTGTAAGCTGCTCTGAGACTCCGAGTGAAGGGCGAGGTATAGATCCAATCTCTTCTTCTTCTTCTTCTTCTTCTAAAAAGTAGGTCCCATTGAGCTATCAGAATTATAGTGAGGAACCCAGAGGGTAAAGTGTTTAATTTCATAATGAGCTGTAATTCCATACTTTTATGTTGTATATTCTCTTTAAAGAATTTTTGTAGAACAATGACTTTTAGATCTGCAACAGTATGTCCAGGAAGATTAAAACAACACAAAGTGGCAAAAATACCTTCTTTTGCATACCCACATTCAGGGCTATTTTTGGGCAGGAACGCACAGGAACGGAGTTCCGGCTGGCTTCAGAGTTGACCACGCCCACTACAGCCAAAACCTCTGTGTGCGTGGATACAGAGGGAAGGCCTGGAGAGCAAACCCCCCCCCCGAAAACTCCAAGGTGGGGGGGCCAAGGGGGGGCCTGGAAGGATCGGGGGGGGATTTAAATGCCTCCCCATGCCTTCCCCGGCCTGTCCAAGGGCCGGCTTGCCCGGGCTTCCTGCAGCTGTGGGGCACCCGGGTAAGCCAACGGAAGGCAGTTTAAACTGCCTTCCCTTCAAGTGGGGGTTTGCTTGGGCTTCCTGCAGCTGCGGAATGCCCAGGCAAGCCAAGGGAAGGCAGTTTAAACTGCCTTCCTTTCCCTCCAAGGGCCGGCTTGCCCGGGGCCCCCACAGGCACGGTGTGCCCGGACAAGCCAAGGGAAGGTATGGGGGTATGGCCTAATATACTAATGAGTCGTGCTGTCGGGGGTGTGGTGTATTATGCTAATGAGTTCCTGCTGGACTTTTTCTACAAAAAAGCCCTGCCCATATTGTTAGGTAAACACAATTCGATGAAAAGCCTTTTGAAAGAGCATTGTCTTACTGTTTCCTTTGAATTCAACTAGGGAGGTAGTGTATCTTACCTCTACTAGCAGCCTGCTCCAGAGTATTGGAGCAGCATCTGAGAAGGAGCCATGAAGGAACAGAATGAATGAAACCTCCCTGCTGGAAAACATAAGAAATAGTCCTGGCAAGAGGAATTGAGTCCACATACAGGTTCGTCAGGAAAGGTGATGCTCTAGGTACAGGGAACCTGGGTATAAAGACCTTTAAACCAACATTTTAAATTCAATCTGGAAACAAATTGGCAGTCAATGCAATCAAAATTGTTCATTTTTGGTAACAGGCATGCTGTTGTGTTCTGATCTAAAAGCTGTTTCCAGGTTATATGGGCAGCAGTAATTCAGTCTCAAGATTCCTATAGTATAAATCAGTATGGCTAGATCAGCTGATTCTAAGAAGGGAGATAATCTAAGTTGATAGAACATTTTAAGCAACAGTGCCAAGTATAAGCAGTACTGGATCCAAAAGAAGCTCTCAACCCACTAAGGAAAAAGCTACCCTGGCTAAAGCTGGCCATATAATTCCTTCCTTCAGCTAAACGTTAGGAAGAATTTCCTGACAGAGCAGTTCCTCAGTGGAACAGGCTTCCTCAGGAGGTGGTGGGCTCTCCTTTGGTGGTTTTTAAACAGAGGCTAAATGACCATCTGACAGCAATGCTGAGTCTGTGAACTTGGGCAGATCATGAGAGGAAAGCCAGAAAGGGTTGTATCAGTGCTTGGTTTGTGTGGCCCTTTCTTACATGCCCAGGGAAAAGCTGATCGCCACTTTGGGGTCAGAAAGCAATTTTTTCTCCAGGTCAGTTTGGCCAAGGATCCTGGAGATTTTTTGTCATCTTCTGGCCATAGAACAGGGGTCAGTGGGGGTGGTATTTGTGAATTTCCTACATTGTGCAGGGGGTTGGACTAGATCACCCTGGAGGTCCCTTCCAACTCTACGATTCTATGAAATTATCAGTGTTTCTGACCAGCAGCACCTCTGCCAGGGCTGGATTCAGCTTCAGCTTGTCTGGATTCACCTTGAGAAGAATAAAAAAGTTAAAAAGCATATAGAAGTGGTACCACAAGCTACAAAGATTGAAAAGAATGTATAAATCAGATTTGCCCTATTATTGGAAGCGTAATAGAGAAGAACTTGATTTTGAGCATCTACGATAGTCATATCCGAAAATCTCTTGTGATATGGCGATGTCATCTATGGAATAACTACATATAGGCAAAACATGAAACAAATCTTATTAGGTATCTTCCCAGGTTTAAGTGTAAAAGACAGCTCATTTATCATGAATTTGCTGATAGCAGCAAAGATGGTGTATACTTGAACAAAAAACTGTTCTTGACAAAAATTCAGTATGAAGCAGGAAAAATTAACTCAGACATACCTGAATTTATGGAACAACTTGTTCCTCATGCTTGAGCAAAAAATTGTCCATTAGCAAATAACACATAATCACATTCCTTACCATGGATGCAATATTTTGAATGACACAATATTTATTACTAAGATGCACATGTGCATTTGCTAGGTTTCAGTGACAATTTGAGTATCTATAGTTAGGTATTTGTAATTCTTTTGATATAATATATTATTACCTGAGACTTTTTATATAGGAGCTTTGCATACACTATTAATTGTTAACACTGTTTCTGGTTCATTGCCGTTCATTAAATAAGAAGTAGATGCTGAGAAATTAAAAGACGCCTACTCCTTGGGAGGAAAGCCATGGCAAACCTAGTAGGTTTCCCTTGCTTGAAAGCCAGTCGAATCCGGCTCTAGAGAGCAGTGCTCATCCCCGTGTCCAAGCCAAAGAGCCAGCGCTGTCTGAAGACGTTTCCGTGGTCATGTGGCTGGCATGACTAAACAAGGCACACGGAATGCTGTTACCTTCCCACCGAAGTGGTACCTATTTATCTACTTGCAATTTCTTGCTTTTGAACTGCTAGGTTGGCAGGAGCTGGGGCCAGAGATGGGAGCTCACTCTGTCACGCGGCACTAGGGTCTCAAACTGCCGAGCTACCGACCTTCTGGTCTGCAGCTCAGTGTCTTAACCTCTGAGCCACCGCAGCCCCTGGCAAACCTAGACAACACAATAAAAAGTAGAGACATTACCCTGCCAACAAAATTCCATATGGTCAAAGCAATGGTATTTCCAGTAGTAATGTATGGCTGTGAGAGTTGGACCATAAGGAAGGCCGAGCGCCAAAGAATAGATGCTTTTGAATTATGGTGCTGGAGAGGACTCTTGAGAGTCCCTTGGACTGCAAGGAGATCAAATCAGTCAATCCTAAAAGAAATCAACCCTGACTGTTCCCTGGAAGGCTAGATACTGAAGCTGAAGCTCAAATGAGAAGGGAGCACTCACTGGAGAAGACCCTGATGCTGGGAAAGATTGAAGGCAAAAGAAGAAAGGGATGGCAAAGGATGAGATGGTTAGACAGTGCTATCAATGCAACAAACATGAAATTAAGCAAACTCCGGAGGACGGCAGAAGACAGGAGGGCCTGGCGTGATATGGTCCATGGGGTTGTGAAGAGTCGGACTCGACTGTGCGACTGAACAACAACAACAACAATGTTCAGAAAGGAGACCTGAGATTGCCCTCCTTATTTCTAAGGGTGCGTTCAGACGGGCAGCCAATTCCGCCACGATGCCGGCGCAAATTTGATCCCGATTTTTTAAATCCATCCTTGCACGACCAGACACCACTGGGGGAATCACCTTACTGCGAGCTGCTTTCACTGTGGATTGTCTAGAGAGCGTCCACTGAAGGAGGTGTGTGCGATGGTTTTTTGTGTGTTTTTTTTAAAAAAGTTTTACGCATGCGCATGACTGCGCGTTCTTGTAGATCCGTGCATGCATAGAATCAAATGTTCAAAGCACCGCGTGAGGGACGCGTAGCCTAAATGAGTCCTGGCCATCCCCCTTGCCATTGAGATCATGCTCACTGGAGGGACAATTTTGCATGTTGAAAGACCCATCCCCCCTCCAGGTCCCACGGCATTAAGTGATCGTCCTCAAAATCACGGGTACTTCTTAAACATTAAAGTGTTCATGGCGCTAGATCAGGGCTCCGCAACCTTGTTTTTAAATGTGTTTAAGTGCATATTGGGTGGTGGTTTTTTAAAAATTGTGCCCGCTCAGGATGTTCTGACGTCAGACCACACCGACGGGAGGATTGCACACTGGTGAAATTATCAGATAGGTGAAAGTCCGCTGTTGTCCTGTCGGGTCCAGAAAACTCTAGATTCAAAGTACTGTACTTTAGGTTCAGATAGGAGGTGCGGCAAAATGGGATGTCCATGGAACAGGAACATTTCCTAGATGTTTGTGTCCGGTCATGCATTTTTAATCCACCAGGGAATCGTGCCTGTGGCGGATCTAAAGAGCCGTCTGAACGGACTCTACGTAAAGTATGTGTTGGGAAATCCAGGTGAACATTTAAGCACTCTTAATTTTGACAAAGGATAGCTATTTACTGAGGACATATACTTACTGCTCTACAAGATCCTTTGGGATGTTGAGGGAGTGGGAGAAAGACTAGTAAGGCATCACAGCAATTCCAGGTTGTTTGCATCAAACTGTCTTAACTGGGAACTGTCTTAAGTTAACTGCAAGGAACACTTATATTATTATAGCAACAATTTGCTGTTTCTGGCCCACAGCAAGTATGCTAATAGATTTTGGGGGACATAAGAGATTACATAAGAACATAAGAGAAGCCAATGTTGGATCAGGCCAATGGCCCATCCAGTCCAACACTCTGTCGCACAGTGGCCAAAAATACCAGATGCCATCAGGAGGTCCAGCACCATTTCACTGCGCTTTACAGATTCATTGCACTGATTATGGCATTAAGGGCATTCCCCATATTCAAGCCCCTCTTCCGGCCTTGGTGTCTATTTTTCAGGAAGGACATTCATTTTAAGGTGCATGATCCATGCACAGAAAAGTATAGTTACTGTTAAAATATCTCTGTGCTGCTGAATTTCATTTTCTATCTGACCCATTACATGATTATAACTGAGCATAAAATAACAGACATTGGACCGGAGTGGAACAACGGAATACAGGAAAGCAAAAGCTTCCATCAGCTGAATTGCTTTTTTGTCAAATGTTTTCTTGCATCATTGATGCAGAGATGGAACAGCAACTACTTATTTCCTATTTCCTCTTTACTGTGCACTCACTACTGTTTCTGGCCTGTCAAATCATCTCTGTCTTGAATCAACATTAGTATAGGCATTGTTAACATGGGTGGGAATCACCAGAGAAGCAGGGAAATGAAACCTCGCACCTATATCCATAGCTCCACTTCCCATAACACATTAGATACTAATTTCCTTCTTGATTCCCCCATTTTCTACCAAATTTCCTCCAAACATGTATTATTGAGGTTTGTATCCCTATCTATAGAAACACAAGGATTGTGCTGGAGCTGAATATCTAGAAATGCAAGTAACCACTACTATGTTCTTTTTTGACAAAATCCTGTGCTAGCTATACTGGACTTTGTGATGGCACACATCATGAGAGAGAATGTCACCCATTCGAGGGTACTGTTGTCGCAGTCAGATGCCAAAGGGTTTTTTTGTTAGTAATGTAAATTTTGTCAGTTTAGAGTTCTTCAGAATACTGAGGGAGATTCCGGTAGAATACCAGACCAGTTTCAAGGTTCTGGTATTGACCTTCAAGGTGCTAAATGATTAGGGACCTATATACCTTCGGGACCACCTCTCCTGGTATACTCCCAGAAGAGCACTGTGCTCTGCAGATCAAAATCTATTGGTGGTCCTCGGCCTGAGAGACATCCAGCTGTCTTCAACCAGAGCGAGGGCCTTTTCTGCCATGGCGCCAACCTGGTGGAACTCTCTGACAAACAACATCCATGCCCTGTGGAACTTGTTACCGTTCTGAAAGGCCTGTAAGACAGAAGAGAGCAACGGTTCCATCCTGGCACTCCCATGCCCTCCCCCTCTCCTGTGAGAAAGCGGCATTACTGGCTTCTCTTGAGTCACCTCCAGCTACATTTCTCTGCTACTGGGTTGTAACCTGTTTTTAATTGATGTTTTATGACTATGTTGTACACTGCTCTGAACCCAGCTTGCTGGAGGAGGGTGGTTAAAAATCCAATAAAATGAATAATAAATGAATAATATTATGCCTAAACGTCACAAAAAAAATTCTTCAAGAAACCCATCTCCCCCCCCCTAAAATGTCAACAACACTGAGTGCTTGGTTTCGATTAGCTAAGCCAAGTGGGACCAAACCTTTTAACCCCTTGCTTGTGTGGCTGATCTTTGAGATGCCCACGTAATTTACTTTTTACAGTTGATAAAAGATCAGACATCTTTATCCCGTCTGCTTGTGACCTGAAGGCAAGATAGCAATATCATAGTTTTTGGCTGAAATGCAACAGTGTCTTTGGCCAATACCACATACCTCCACTACTCAGTCAACCAAACATCTGTCATTTGAATTTTTTTACTGTTCCAAGGTTGCAGTCTGTTTCAGCACGCTTCTAGAACAACAACAATTATTTGCTTTATTGGCACAAGGCTTTGGGTGGAACCGCAAAAAGATATTCCCCTTAGGTACATTAAAATGTTCATCTAGCCAGCTCAAAGGGCATAGATGAGCAATGTGATTGGGAGTTGTGTATTTCAATGCTCCCTCCACCTCTCAAAATGGTCCATGTATACAGACAAAATAACACGCCTGGGAGATGACTAGGCTCAACCAGTATGCTTCACATACTAATTTTCTACATGCAGGAAGTCACCCTCCCCCACGTATTTTTTCAAGCATACAACTTCCACATCTGTAGCGTATCTCAAGAAACCTCTCCCACTTAATTTTGCTGACAGCATTGACTAGACCATTGACCATAAAACAACAAAACTAATCACAGTAAGTAGCTGAAAATTTATACTAGAATGTCTAAAACCTCCTGCAGTGGTTTTACATAATTTGCTCTGGCAACAGAAGGAGAGTTTTCAAGTTTATCTCAAATAACAAAAAGCTTTAGAAGTTCAAGAGCTTTATTTAATCATGCCTTATTAAAAGAAAGATGTGGGCACACCCATCAGTAGGCTACATGGGGATGTTTCTAAGTTTAGCAGAGTTATGATGGTTTTGAATGACAGGTAAACAAATACTGTAACCACTTCGCAGTAGACATTTCAAGACCTCTATTGCTACCCAGCCTCCTCAAACCACCTCCATACAACTATTTTAAATAACCGCTCTGCTTTCTGCACCACACACCTGCAGTTGGTTTATCTTTTAGATCTTGCTGTCTGTTTTAAATCTTTGTGTTTAAGTATATAATTCCCACCACTTTATCTTTCATGTGACAGAAAGAGAATCAACCAGTAAACAGTGAAACAATAAAATCAGCAAAAATCATACAACTACTACTGGAAACTCCAGCTGTCTCTCATTTTAAGAGATTTGTATGTATAGAACCACTAAACCATGTATTAGTGTAATGACGTTTGCTTTCTTGATCCAAAATATTTTATTATTTTATTATTATTTATTGAATTTCTGAATCGCCCCATCCCTGAGTACACAGGCCTCTGGGTGATTTACAGTAGGTTAAAGTATACAAAAATATAATTTATACAAATTTGTTCATTGCTGAAAAGAAAGACATTGCTCCATTACGTCTTAAAATCTACTTTTTAAACAAATTTGGGGGTATACTATCAGCCTCCTAATCAGAACCTTGAGGCAGATATCAAGATGGAGAAGGAAATAAGGATGAGTAGGCAAAAACGTTGTAATACTTGGTGACTTCAACTGGGCGAGCATTGTAGTGCCCAAATTATTCAGAATGATGAAAACCACAGTGGGTTGTAAGAACTACAGGAGGATCTCTTTAAACTGTGAGTAAGCAACCATGGTACAAATCAGTTCAATACAGGCAAGTGTAGCATAAAGTGATGCACAATGAAACATAAAATCCTAACTTTAAATAAAACAGCCAATATTGTAGATAGATAGCAGGCTTCCCAAGTACTTACCATGATTCGTCTTTGCAGGATCATTCCCGCAGGGACAACAGACGCACCGCACCATGCCATCACCAGGAAGTGACGCTGGGCGACACGCTGGCAATGGGGCTGGAAACTCGATGGTACCATCGAGTTTTCAGCCCCATTGCCAGAGCGTCAGTGTCACTTCCTGGTGACGGCATGGTCCGTTACAGGGAGGAATGTTCTGGCTGTGGAGCATGTGTCCCCCGCCAGATCACTGTAAGTACTTGGGAACCCTAATCGATAGTGCAGCCTATTTTGCAGTACTGTGCACAGCTCTGGTGACCATATCTCAAAAAGGACATTGCAGACCTGGAGAAAGTGCAGAACAGGGGCAACCAAGATGATTAATGTGTTGGGGCACCATTTCTATGAGGAAAGGCTAAAGAGTATGCAACTTTTTAGTTTAGAAAAAAACACAAATGTGGGGGTTCATAAAATTACACAAGATGTAAAGACGGTGGATAGAGAGAACTTTTTCTCCCTCTCCTAAAATGCAAGAAATTGGGGGCATCCAGGGCTACACATTCAGGACAGAGAAAAGGAAAAATAACTCCTTTACTCAATGAGGAATTAAATTGTGGAAACCACTGCCAGCTGCTGTAGTGATTGCTACCAGCATGGATGGCTTTAAAAGTGGATTGACAGATCAATAAAGGATAGGTCTATACTATCAGACTGTCCATCTTTTGTTCCCTCTCAAGGGTAGAGGGCAGCTGTTTGTATTTCTGTGTGGCCTAAGGGGATTTGAACTTCCAGCTGGACAGGATGCTGCCCTGCCCTTGAAGGGTAAAACAGCCACTCTGCTGAGCCTATGGAGTGCTGCTCCAGTATCCAGTCACCTTTGAGAGGGGGGGGATGGAATGTTGGAGGGAAACATAGGAGGAGTTAGTTCAAATCTGCCTCAGGGAGAGTGCAGTGATGGTTTTCAGCCTGCCTCGGCAAATGGGGACAGCTTGCTACAACACAAGTCCAAAGAAAATGACAACAGAACACCACTGGTGGTCACCTATAGCTCACAACAACTCAAGCCACTTCAACACATTATTAATGACCTACAACCCATGCTGGATAGTGACACTTCCCTCACACAGGCATAGAGATGTAAAATTTCCAGAAATTTTGAAACTCGGAAAAAAATCTGGTTTTTTTCGGGGGGGGGGGAGAAATTTTCGGAAAAATTGAAAAAAATGCTACATTAGCACTTCTTTTTTCTTTTCCAGATTGAAAGTCATTCTGTTATTTTAGGAACATAAAATATGACTATGGACATTTTTACTTGGCATTAAATTATCCCAACTAGCATATTAAAAATATAGTGTATCCAAACAATTATTACAAACAGAATAACCATCCACATGCAAAAACAAAACTGAAACCTTTTTCTTTTCTTGTGACAATAGCACCTCCTAAAGGAAGAAATGCATCTTGTTCTTGCATTGGAGAGTTCAGTTTGTAACCTAGGACTTGCTTGTCCTCAGTGCACAGAAATTAGATCAATCTGATACCATACATATTTTTTAGAAATGATTTGGAAAATATTTGAGGCTACAGGAAAAAAATGGGGGGAAAATGATTTCCGCCCGAATTTTCCCGGTTTTTTTCCGGGCCTTCACATCTCTACACAGGCACTGGAGGGGCAACCTTTTCTTGCTTACAGACAGCCCTAACCTTCTCACCCACGATGATAAACTACTTAACAGTCACATGGACTCTGGTACCAAGGCCTGCAACAAACCAAGATGACAACTTTGCTCTCATATAGGTCTAGCAACACCATCAGTGGACCCAGCCATACCATCTCAGGTTCACACTCCTGCTCATCCTCTAATGTGATTTATGCCATCATGTGTCAGCAATGCCCTTCCACCCTCTACATTGGACAAACAGGCCAGTCCCTTATTTCAGTAATCCTAACAACAATAGCATAAGTCTGGCATCAGAAACCACAACATTCAAAACCAGTGGGGGAACATTTTAACTTTCCAAGACATTCTCGTGGCGTGGCGGCAGCGCGAATGGCGGAGCAGCAGCGGCGGAGAACATGGCGGCGACTCGAGCGAGCGAGTGAGCAGAGGCTGGGCCGGCAAGCACAGAGGCGGGGCGACGCAGCAGGCCGGAACCGATTGGACAGAGGCCAGCAGCAAGCACACGCTGACGTGCGCTTGGCCCAGGCCCAGGAGGAGTCGCAATGGTCCAAGGAAGACCTGCGCCAGGAAAAACGCCGTCGCCAGACTGAGAAAGACCTCCCGCAGGAAAATACTACAAAAACAAAAGACTCCACCATAGGGTGCCTACTAGGTTAGTCACTTCCCCATTGTATGTGTGTGGCCTTAGATTAGGAATGGTATCAACTGTATGATGTAAACCGCTCAGAGCCCTTAGGGGGTGAGCAGTATATAAATCAAAGGAATAAATAAATAATAAATAAATAAACTGATAATGAAGCTCAAGACAATTCAGCCACCTGGACTGAAACAAGACCTAGGTTTCCTTTCTCATTACCAATGCTGATTTCTCCACACCTACTACCTCTCTGCATATCACACATAATCCAATCACACCTGCTATTGTCATTTGCCTGCTAATGTCAATTGGCATCTGAAATCACTCCACTTTCCAATATATAGGACAGATGGACTCACATTCTAGCTGTATGTGAAGAAGTGAGCAGTGAGTCACAAAAGCTCATACCCTACCACAGATTTTGTTAGTTTTTAAGGTGCTACTGGACTCTTACTCTTTTTTACTGCTACAGACAGACTAACATGGCTACCCATCTTCATCAGTCACTTAGAAAAATATCTGAGTGAATCAGCTGTGCCATTTAATAGACAGTAATACAAATAGTGTTGCCAGTCCCCAGGTCCCACAAGGGGTTCCCCCAGTTTTTGGGGCTTCTGCCCACCACCAGCCAGCTGGCCCGCAGGCAAAACTCCACCCCCAAACAGCAATGTTGATGCACAACATCATCAACATGATGACATCACCCAGAAATGCTGTCATCACGCCAGGGACATCGCACGGTGATGCTCTGGTCTGAGGGCAAAACTCTATGGTTTGAAGCCTGTTTTACCATAGAGTTGTGCCCAAAATCCAGAGCGTCACCACCCAACGTCACTGGGTGATGTCATCGCATCGGGGACATCCCAGAACACCCCCCAAACCCCCTTGCCAGTGCGATGAGGTGACCTGGAAACCCTAAATAAAAAATAAGTGTAATTGGATAGCCAAAATTTGAAAATGGTTCCTGTAATTCAGCCGGTGCATTTGATTAAAGTATTTTTAAGATTCACGGGTTATTTTAAAATGCAATGTGGGTTTTTTTCTAACAGCACTGCATTCCCACCAAATATGAAAAGGTTCCTATTTGCTGCCCACATCTCCAACACTTATTTGAGGTATTAACACCCATTTTAAATAGTCCAGTTGGGGTATAATACCATCTATAAATGACTTTAATTGACAGTTTTCCCTAAGTTCCACATTTTCTATATTTGTTTTACATGACTAAAAATAGTGTTCCAAACTTTAGGTGTTAATCCATACTTAAGATCCTCCTCCCAACTTTTTTAATAATTACGGTTAATCTTTGTATTGTCTTGAAACATAAAAAAGAGAAAGCCTCTTTGAGTAGACAAATTTAGTCATTTCTTCACGTTCTAGTTATGTCTTGGTTTCATCCTACCTTACTGACAAAATTTAATATCAGAGTAAATAGTTTCACATTGCAGTTCAACTCACTTCCTGAGCAAAATAATCCCAAGGCTTCATATTCCTTGCATACAAACATCAATAGATCTTTCTATCTCAGCACTCAGCCACAGTCTAAAATTTCCTGACATTCGAATGAGCAGCAATGTTTATTGTGAATCACTGGAACCAACAAGAAGAAAATTGCCAATAAATTTACACCATATGTCATCCCATATCTGACATAATACTAACAAGATCCTATCACATCCATTCTTTATCCATTTTTATGCCATTTAAAAGACGATAATGTAATATGATCCTCTTGGAACTGCTAACAAGGTTTTCCCACTGCAGGTCCTCCACCTTCCCTCACCAGAATGGGACCAATTATGGAAGAAAAACATAAAAATAACGAAAGCAGTCTCTTATAAAGAAAATGTTTATATAATGTTTTACAGGTGGTGTGTGACCCCAGAAATGTTAGCTAGATATAACAGTAAGTATTCAAACAAATGTTGGTAATGTCAAAATAAGGTGGGGTCATTTTATCATATGTGGTGGCATTGTGAAAAAGTTTTAAAAAATTGGCCATAGATACATGAAGTTTTGCAAAAAATATTAAAGTGTACTGTTTCTTTTACCCCTGAAGTATTATTGTTAAATATTCTTCCTGATTTATGTAAAAACGATGATTTCTATCTTATTGTTTATATAACAACAACTGCTAGAGGCCCCAATGAAACAAGAAATCGTCAAAAAGCTTTTGAAGGCGGCAGAAATGGATACATTGACTTTATTGTTAAAGGGGCATACAGAGTCTACATTTCAAAATACATGGTCAAGATTCTATACCTGGTACAATAGTTATAATAATATACTTTGATTAATAAAGACTGCAATAGCAAGAAAATTATAAGTAATATAGAAGCCAATAAGTTTAGTTACTTACGTTGAGAAGGCGTAAAGTGAAAACATGTACTATGCATTATTACCCCCCATACGTGTTTTGTGTGTGTGTTAGTGTTTGTGAATGTTTGTTTGTAAAACTTTTAATAAACCATTTGGGGCAAGCAGGAAAAAAATAATAATGAGTGTTTGGGAAAAGGGTAATTAGATAGTAGGAATCTCTCTCAGGTGTGCCAACACTTTCTTCCTGCAGAACAGTTATTTTAAAAAATAGTTTAAGGATATATATTTTTTTAAAAAAAAGGTCTGAAAAAGAGGGAAAGCTTTCCCATCTCTAGCCTCTATTACAAAATACCCTATCCATGTCACAGGGTGTATCTGCAAATCTCTAGAGAGCTATTTTTGTTTATACCCCCATCACCTTTGCTTGTGCACAATCTTTAGCAGCAAACCTCTACTTGTTCATGACAGGTGCAAACCTGACCTTGATATTCTTATGCACACTGCTCTCTCCAACCTTCATGCTTGGAGTATAGTTGAAAGCCTCCTGGTTTTGTAACCTTTCATCACACTCCAATTTGCGATGAAAACTGAATACAGAGACCTGGAAAAACTGGAGTTTGTTTCTTCCCCAAATGACTGAAATCACAGTTTAGAATCCTAGTTTATCATGGAAGAAACAAACTCAGCTCCAGTTAGACCAAGCACCAGATTCAAAGCTAACCAGAGTTTACTGAAGGTCAACCTCCTTCAAGATGTTGGAAAGAAAAATGGAGGAGGAGGAGGGGAGGGACATGCAAACCAGGAAACAAGCCTTCAAGACCAAACTTTGTGCCCATCAAGTACTTGTTTATTTGTGACGTCTGAATAGGTCATCCTGGAAGAATACTTCCTGAAAAGACATTTAATGCACTCAAACTGTACTACAACTGATTTTTTTTTTACAGTTTTTCTTTCACAATGATAATCACCATTATTTATTATTACTGTTACTTTTTTAGTTAGGACACAAGAGATTGCCATTTCATCCAAAAAAAGTAAGATCCAATAGTCTCTTTTGAAAAGGGCCTTCACATTACCAGTTCCTCAAACCGGTGCAGTTAGCACTTCACTTTCAGAGTCTGGGCACCTTCTACAATGAATGAGAGCAGTAGGAACGCAGCATAAAGGACAAATTGATCTTATAGTCTACTAAAGTGCAGCCTACTAAGAGCAGAACAGCTCATTATATGAGCAGATCTCCCCATGTTTCTAATGTTAAAAAGCAGACCCAGTGGGCTTCAGATTTTGATTAAGGCCAAAGGTTGATTCTTTCCCTCTGCATTGTTTTCCAGTTTGAAATTACCCACTCAGGTCAGCTGTTAGCTCCAGTAGGGAAGACAGACAGATATAATAGATTGCCTGTCTTTGTCTCTGAGGCTAACAGCAACTCAGGGAAGAGGGAACAGCAAAACTGTATGGAGCTTCATTCAGATGGAAAGCAAGTCTATAAAACTATCTGTGCAAATGCACACTTACACAAATTGTATCTCTCCTACTCAGCCTTCTAATTAACAACATCCCGCACTAAATTGGTCACTTTCTAAAACATTTTTTGTTCACTTCTCAATATAGTTGCAAGAATTATAGTTCCCTAGATAGTGCTGTCCCAGTTTTAAAAAAGTAAAGGTAAAGGTTCCCTTGCTCGAAAGCCAGTCGAATCCGACTCTAGGGTTGCGGTGCTCATCTCCGTTTCAAAGCCGAAGAGCCAGCGCTGTCCGAAGACGTTTCCGTGGTCATGTGGCCATGACTAAACACCAAGGTGCACGGAACGCTATTACCTTCCCACCAAAGTGGTACCTATTTATCTACTTGCAATTTTTTGCTTTCGAACTGCTAGGTTGGCAGGAGCTGGAACTAGAGATGGGAGCTCACTCCATCATGCGGCACCCGGGTCTCGAACTGCTGAACTACCGACCTTCCACAGCCTGCAGTTCAGCGTCTTAACCACTTGAGCCACCGCAAACTTTAAAAACTGTAAAACCAGTTTTACAGCCCCCTTTAAGTGGTATTGGGAATTTTGTACCAACTGGAAGAATAGTGTGGGGGGGGCCTGTATAATGATTCCAGCTAGCCTTATCTAATGGGCATCCAAATTCTTCCTTTTATTGCGGCACTAAACTTCAAGAGTAAAAAAACATGAAGAAGAATACAGATAAGGTGACTGTTGGATTTTTGTAAAGTATGCAGGGGGGGGGAGCCAGAATTCAGCATTCAAATGTTTTAGAAAGGCGGCCTTACACAAACCAGATAATAATACCAACCTCCCTTATACTGTGGTTGTTGGGATTACTGAAATAAAAAATTATGTAGCACTTTGAACTTTCTAACACACAGTGGAACAATAATGCCAATCATTTATATTATGTGAGTTTCTGAAGGACTCTGACTCCTTTGTAGATAATGATCTTCAATGGCAAAAAGACAGAAAACCTATTATACTTGTGGCCAGGGGTCATTTTGTAGAAAAAGAGGTGCAGGAGCTCATTAGCATAACTCATTAGTATAACTCATTTGCATATGCCACACCCCCTGACATCACCAGAAGTGTGTCAGAAGGCAACACCCACCGCTCAGGCTCCACTGGACTGTTTTGGACTGCTGGCTATCGGGGGAGGGTGGGACGTGCAGATCTGTCCTCGCAGAGGAGGGAGAGCTTGTACCTGAATAAAACTTGGTCTTAAAGGTGCCACTGGACTGTTTTGGACCTATTGGCTCTGCAACGTACCTGGCTGCTTCTTGCTCTGACTGAGGGCTGCTGGGAGCAGGGGATGGGGCTTATTGCATGTGCCCACCCCCTGGGCTCTTTACTGCCGGAGCTCCGCTCCTGTGCGTTCCTGCAGGAAATGACCCCTGCTTGTGGCTCTATGAAAGTGTTTTTCTAATGCAACAGGCTTACTTAAGGAAACAGAGTATTTTATCCTCCACATATATATCCCCTGCCTTTGTTCTGTTACTGCTCACACGTTACCTCATTCGGCTTTTCTGCACCACTGTTTTCTTGCTGTTCTTCCAGAGCTGTTCTTCCAGAGCATTGCACCGTGCTTTCACTTTCTGTGTGCATCGGGTCTTCCAGGAGTCTCCATTTCAGCAAGAATGTGGAAATTCTTTTTTGGGGGGGTCTTGTATTATTGTGGGATCCTTCGCTGGATGTGTGCTGGTGGGGGGGGGAGGCTTGGAGGGAAACATGACCAATGTTATTGTTTGGAAACAAATCAAAGCCCCCCTCCAACAGTCCAACTGAGATGCAGCAGGTTTGGCTTCCAGCTGTGGGCAAAGTCATCCTTA
This sequence comes from Gekko japonicus, assembly GCF_001447785.1. Classification (NCBI taxonomy): domain Eukaryota; kingdom Metazoa; phylum Chordata; class Lepidosauria; order Squamata; family Gekkonidae; genus Gekko; species Gekko japonicus. The sequence continues at coordinate 618,100 of NW_015171509.1, read as the reverse complement.
CGAAGGACTAGTGCACCAGCAGAGAGGTATTTTTGCAGGGCTGGAAGGAAAGAAGTGGGAGGATGTCCTCTTGCCAGCCCTGGGATCCAGTAGATCACTACAGAGCCTGTGCCAAAGTGTGAACCAGCAGTGGGAAGAGAGCCCATGATCCCTGCCCAAGGATTGTGCCAGGGGGCAGTTGACAGGAGTTGCATACAGCTGAGAGCCAGGCTGGCACAGTGGAGGGGAGGGAGTCTGGAATCACTTAAGCCGCACCAGTTTGAAACTGGGTAAGTCAGCAGAAGGAAGGAGGGTGGGGCACTACAGATTCGATAGTGGGTGCTGCCCCCAGCGCCCCACTGCTGGCTATGGCCCTGATCTTGCCTTAATCCAATCTTAGCGCTAATTGGCCCTTCCTGGCAACATCCTCCTCATCCGCTACCTATATGTCATGGTTAATTAATTCTGTTTCAATGTATCTGAAGAAGTGTGCAAGCACACAAACGTTTATACTCAGAATAAATCTTTGTTGGTCTTATAGGTGCCACTGGACTCAAACTTTGTTCTTCTGCTTCAGACCAACATGGCTACCCTCCTGAATCTACTTTTGCACTCTTTCATGCCAAAGTCTTTCTGTGAGCACAGAAGGCAATCTGCAATCTATGTACCTTATCTAGTTAAAAATGACTTCAATATATCTATAGTTATATAGAATCCAATGGCTGAGTGCTTTCAGAGCAGGATTACTTTTCCCATTCTTCCAATAGATATTAAATTAAATCCTAAAACATAATGATTAAGTTCTATCTAAGCAACTTCTGGCAAAATTCCAGAAAACAGCCCAGAACAGAACTGTAGGCTGAAACCATATGTGCATTTTAAGCACTTTAATAATCACCAGAGAACCTTACTCTGTTTCAGTTAATGCACATTATCACAGGGCACAAGTTTTCAGTCCACTTTTCTAGCAAGTGTTGGAGAAAACATTCCCTCACTATTACTCTGAATGTTGGCCCATTCTTCCCTGCAATCCCATCATGACGGAACTTGTTAAGTATGCAACTCAACAACAAAGTAAGTAACAAGTGATTCAGCTTTATTGAGAACGAGAACTTCCAAACATCACACAGCATCAGACGACACACCACAAACAACAGTGGAGCATAGCTCCTTTTAAACTCTCCCAGGCTGGGGTAGTCACGCTCTCATACAGTTAACATCCAATCATGTTACATAGATAACAACCAATCATTTGACTTCCCTCCAGCACAGACTCTTACATTTCATTGGTGACTGTACATGCTTCAGCCAATGGTGTTGTTCCAGATTAGAATCCGGCTGAGGTTTCAAGATTAACATTACATGTTAATGGTAAATACACAACAATTCCTCCTCCCTAAGATGGAACAATACCCGGACATATGTAGTCCTTCGGATAGGGAGGGGCACACCTTGTTCGGCTTGACCTGCATATAAGTTCTGGCGGTGGAATAGCTTCAGGGGCCCTGAATGGCTCACTGTCCAGTGAGTCTGGCTGGCTTGTTACCAAGGGGTCACCATCTAGAGGGGGACTAAGTCCACACTCTGTTTCTACGGGGGGCTCTGCAACACTCACCTCCTCGACTGGAGGCCCTCGCTGCTTGCCTTCTGGGTGGGGGATCAAGTTAGGTTCGGTGCTGGACTCGAGACTGCAGCCAACCTACCTCTGCCTAAACTGATCTACGTGGCGCCGCAGTTTCCGACCATCTGCAAGCTGTGCCACGTACATACGGGTACCCAGAACGTCACTGATTATGGCGGGAAGCCATAAGTGACCCTCAGCATAATTCCGCACGAACACTTTGTCTCCCTGTTGGAAAGTGCACGGCAATTCTTGGACCTCTGATCTGGGGGGTCTACTTTCTGTCAGATCTGGATGGAGCCAGTCTAACAGAGTTGTTAGCCTGCGTCCCATCAGAAGCTCAGCCGGGCTCCTTCCAGTTGCGGTGCAAGGTGTAATATACTGCCGCAAGACTTCCCTCCAGCAGAGACTCTTACATTTCATTGGTGACTGTACATGCTTCAGCCAATGGTGTTGTTCCAGATTAGAATCCGGCTGAGGTTTCAAGATTAACATTACATGTTAATGGTAAAGACACAACAGAACTGGTCACAGTCTGACAGTGTGTGATCAGCCTATATGCATAACTTCCACATCACCCCATCCCCCATCATCCTCTTCTCTGGTGAATCTGACAAAGCTAGGGGGAAAGGATTTATCAATGCCTTCTCAATGTTTTCTACATTAAACTATTATGCGTGGGTGTACATGCATCCCCCTTTGAAGAAAAGATGGAGCAGCAATGTAATACAGAATAAGAAAGTTGCCAATACTGTAAAAAGGGAATGCAGGTCAGGCTGAACTCTCTGTTTCCATATAATATGGAATACAGAGTTAATCCAATATAAATCCAGATGTGCTAATATTTCCCACTGAACACTAATTTTGACCTATTACAAAATGTTATGAATAGTTCCTAGCAGTAATGAAGTGGTGAAATATTAAGAAATAAGTTTTAAGATTTGGACTATTGCCATCATCTGTCAGTTTTATTTGTGAATTGATGCTGTTTTTAACTTGGTACTGTATTTATTAATTGTTTTAATCCCTGTATTGTTTACGTTATTTGTTAGCTGCCTTGAACCAGCGTGCCCGGCAAGGTGAGATACAAATAGAAACAATCAATAAATAAAATATAGCTTCCTAAACAGCTGGAACCATTTCAATCATATCAGTACATAAAAGCCCCTGAAGAAGATTTACAGTGACAGGCTGAAATCACCATAAGTATGTTGGAAGCCATTTGTTTCAAACACCCTCCCATATGCATGTGTGGTACTGTGGCACACAGGGAGAGAGGATGCAAGCCTTATCCCCGCCTAAGGTTCCCAATCCCCAGGTAATGGCTGGAGACCTTCTGGGATTACAACTGATCTCCAACTGATGAAGATGTTCACCTGAAGAAAATGGCCACTTTGGGAGGTGGACTCTATGGCATTATATCCCACTGAAGTCCCTCCCCTTCTCCAAACCCCACCCTCCTCAGTCTCCACCTCAAAATCTCCCGGAGCTGGAAACCCTATCCCCACCCGATGCCATTCTCCTGACTTGAAATTCATGTGGGCCCAGGGAGCCACTATTTGCCCCACTGTAGAAACATAAGCGTATTGATGGGTTAGAAATGTACTGATGATCTATATGTCAGTTTTCTCAAAAGACTCTTACATTTCATTGGTGACTGTACATGCTTCAGCCAATGGTGTTGTTCCAGATTAGAATCCGGCTGAGGTTTCAAGATTAACATTACATGTTAATGGTAAATACACAACAATTCCTCCTCCCTAAGATGGAACAATACCCGGACATATGTAGTCCTTCGGATAGGGAGGGGCACACCTTGTTCGGCTTGACCTGCATATAAGTTCTGGCGGTGGAATAGCTTCAGGGGCCCTGAATGGCTCACTGTCCAGTGAGTCTGGCTGGCTTGTTACCAAGGGGTCACCATCTAGAGGGGGACTAAGTCCACACTCTGTTTCTACGGGGGGCTCTGCAACACTCACCTCCTCGACTGGAGGCCCTCGCTGCTTGCCTTCTGGGTGGGGGATCAAGTTAGGTTCGGTGCTGGACTCGAGACTGCAGCCAACCTACCTCTGCCTAAACTGATCTACGTGGCGCCGCAGTTTCCGACCATCTGCAAGCTGTGCCACGTACATACGGGTACCCAGAACGTCACTGATTATGGCGGGAAGCCATAAGTGACCCTCAGCATAATTCCGCACGAACACTTTGTCTCCCTGTTGGAAAGTGCACGGCAATTCTTGGACCTCTGATCTGGGGGGTCTACTTTCTGTCAGATCTGGATGGAGCCAGTCTAACAGAGTTGTTAGCCTGCGTCCCATCAGAAGCTCAGCCGGGCTCCTTCCAGTTGCGGTGCAAGGTGTAATATACTGCCGCAAGACTTCCCTCCAGCAGAGACTCTTACATTTCATTGGTGACTGTACATGCTTCAGCCAATGGTGTTGTTCCAGATTAGAATCCGGCTGAGGTTTCAAGATTAACATTACATGTTAATGGTAAAGACACAACAGAACTGGTCACAGTCTGACAGTGTGTGATCAGCCTATATGCATAACTTCCACATCACCCCATCCCCCATCATCCTCTTCTCTGGTGAATCTGACAAAGCTAGGGGGAAAGGATTTATCAATGCCTTCTCAATGTTTTCCCCCTTTGAAGAAAAGATGGAGCAGCAATGTAATACAGAATAAGAAAGTTGCCAATACTGTAAAAAGGGAATGCAGGTCAGGCTGAACTCTCTGTTTCCATATAATATGGAATACAGAGTTAATCCAATATAAATCCAGATGTGCTAATATTTCCCACTGAACACTAATTTTGACCTATTACAAAATGTTATGAATAGTTCCTAGCAGTAATGAAGTGGTGAAATATTAAGAAATAAGTTTTAAGATTTGGACTATTGCCATCATCTGTCAGTTTTATTTGTGAATTGATGCTGTTTTTAACTTGGTACTGTATTTATTAATTGTTTTAATCCCTGTATTGTTTACGTTATTTGTTAGCTGCCTTGAACCAGCGTGCCCGGCAAGGTGAGATACAAATAGAAACAATCAATAAATAAAATATAGCTTCCTAAACAGCTGGAACCATTTCAATCATATCAGTACATAAAAGCCCCTGAAGAAGATTTACAGTGACAGGCTGAAATCACCATAAGTATGTTGGAAGCCATTTGTTTCAAACACCCTCCCATATGCATGTGTGGTACTGTGGCACACAGGGAGAGAGGATGCAAGCCTTATCCCCGCCTAAGGTTCCCAATCCCCAGGTAATGGCTGGAGACCTTCTGGGATTACAACTGATCTCCAACTGATGAAGATGTTCACCTGAAGAAAATGGCCACTTTGGGAGGTGGACTCTATGGCATTATATCCCACTGAAGTCCCTCCCCTTCTCCAAACCCCACCCTCCTCAGTCTCCACCTCAAAATCTCCCGGAGCTGGAAACCCTATCCCCACCCGATGCCATTCTCCTGACTTGAAATTCATGTGGGCCCAGGGAGCCACTATTTGCCCCACTGTAGAAACATAAGCGTATTGATGGGTTAGAAATGTACTGATGATCTATATGTCAGTTTTCTCAAAAGGGCAAACGGTGGCTCCACAGAACTATTTCAGATAAGGAAAGAAGCACTAAGCCAAGCAGACAAGCCTTTTGCCTTTGCATGGCAGAGTTTCAATTCAAATTAAGTGCCAACATGTACTCACAGCAGATATATGGTTTGACAGGACCTGGAAACAATGTAACTTGTAGTTAGCCTCAACTTGGGAGACAATATGGGAAAATTGCCTAGGTTTTTTTTATCCCCATTGGCTACTACTCTATATTACTCCTTCATATGGGAACCAATAATGTTTCAAGGAAAAAAACTGGAAAAAAATAGCGAAGACTATAAAATACAGCTGGTGAGAATAAAGAATACAAAGCCCCACCTAGTCTCAGTAGTCCTCCACCACAGAAAGAACAAGATATACTCTAGGGGTAAACAGATTAGTTGCAGAAACAACAAAACATCATAAGGGGTTTAGCAGTTAGTGAGACTGAAGTGAAATTTAAAATTATATCCACATCAGTTTAATAATTTAAAAGAACTGTCACACTATCTATAATGACCACTAACAATGGTTTTTGTTAAATAAATGTTACCCACCAGCCTGAGGCACAGGGATTGAAATGAGAATGGTGAATACAGACTATCTGTATCTTGCCTATATTTTAAACAGAAATGACTCAGACAACCCAGAATTTTTACTTTTTCAGCTGACTGTAACAATACATTTTAGTTTTAATGTTCCTTCCTTATTGTGATCCACTGTGTCAAAGAAAGTGATTTTTGCTACCTAAGATTTTGATAAGGTTCTGTCCTCCTTCAAACCACATACCTGCTAGGGATCCCAGCCCCCATTGGGGGCAGGGGATCCCCTGATTTGGTGGGCTCCTTCCTGACACCAGCAAGCTGGCCAGCAGGGGAAGCCCTGCCCACAAATGCACACTCCCCCAACCAATTTTGGGGTAAACCAGAAGCACTTCTCCAACATGATGATGTCACTTCCAGATGACATCATCATGCCAAGGATACCAGGGGGTGATGCTCTGCTTTTGGGGTAAAATGGTTTTGGGGTCAAATTTACCATAGAGTTTTGCCCAAAAAGCAGAGCATCGCCCCCGGTGACATCATCACGTCCCAGGGGGAGCCTTCCAGTTTGACTGGAAGTTGCTCTGCACAACTTCCAGTTTCCCTGATGTGCCCCAGGAGCCCCCCACAAGCCAGATGAGTACACCTGGCAACCCTAATACTTGCTTCTGGGATATCAGTAACTATCACTACTGGACACAGGATGTTGGGGTAAGCTGTACTTTAGTAACACTCCTTCTGCCCCCAAGCATTTTCCCTCTGCTCTGATCAAGCGGATTGCAATATGCATTGTACCTCTGCATTCCTTTACAAGAATTCTTTACAACACCCCCCACTTTCTGACTCTGATAAAAAAGACTCAGATATCTCCATTCCCACTCATGTATGACAAAGGGAGGTTTCACTCTTGAAAGCTTATACTCTGAAACTCTTCTTGGTCTCTGAGGTGCTCCTGGACTCAAATCTAGCACTTCTTGAAGGGTTGAATGCTTCCGCTCACAGTCAAAATCCGACTGAAGTCTGACTGGCTATCGAGCTGCAGTTTTGCTTCCGTGTGTGTCATGACTCATTTGTTGGAGCCACCCAGTGCTTCTTTGGTTTCTGGAAAAATTTCCTACCGTAGAACACTTTGTTGAGACCGTTCTGTGCATCTGGTACCCATCTGCAACATTAGGAATGACGCACTCTAGAACTTTACCCAAACTCTCTGTATTACATATGAATGCTCTTTAAGTGGGAGAAAATTCAGAAGGAAAAAAGCCTGTTCTCAATAGCGGAGGTTTTACCTTTGCTTTAGAAGCCAACTCAAGTGTCATGTGGGAAGACAGCCTATTAATTTATTAAACTTTGCCAGGGTTAGTGAAACCCTGCTATAACTTACTTGATAAAGTGAAAAGAAAAATAAATTAGAGCTTTTTATACATTAGCATTACTAGAATGGATTCATTCTGGGTTAGATCCAATAACTGTTTTCAAGGGAGCCAAATTTCACCAATCCTCCCTTCCACTCCAAAGCTCCACTTTGCGCCCACACTGTTCCTGAGGGTCATCAGGAGCCATGTTTCAGGGAGCTCAGTAGGAAGCAGGAAAGTTCCATTCCATCAGCAGAGCTCCACTGATGGTACCTTGGAGCCAATCCAATGTGTTTTTTACAGTTTTGCTGGCAGGAAATGACTCCATTGTAGTGGTATATGGTAGATGTATGATTTAATACTGTTACCTCCATTCCCAGAACAAAATGTTCTTTAAATATTAACATCGTATTGCAAATATATAGGTGATGTTGTGAAACCACGCAAAACATTAAAATATGAGTTATGGAGCTCTGCAAATCTCACTCATAAAACTTTAATCTCTCCTTGAATGAATAAAGCAAGGATTTGCCTTGCCCACCTAAATAAGTATTGGAACAATTTCTCAGTTTATTACAGATAGAGTATAGAAATGTTCCCATTCACATTGGTAATGCGTGCGGCATAAATGTCATAAAGTTCTATGGCCAAGCTATCTACAGGGTGACATGGTACAACCATTTTGTAAAGGTATTCTATTCATTAACTTCAAGGAGTGTTTCATGTTTTCAATCTTGTGTCTTTTAACCTTTAACAAAATCAAAACACAAAAAGCTGCCTTTTTATGTACACTGTTGATGGCCACTACAACATTTTTGCCTACATTTAGATGTCTTTCAGAAATTACTACTAATAATAGTTATGCTGTTATGCTGACAACTTAACAATATTATTTGTGAATGATATTATTAAGTTACCACCATAAAAATTAATACAAATACAGATATAAATCATATAAAGTTCAGCCAGATATCAACACATTGTAGCCTTACTGTGGATATTAGATACATTAATCTCTTTTCAGCTTCAGTCACTGTGAAATATTACTCAGGACAGGAGTAAGGTTCCCAGTGTCCTCCGCCACTGCAGCCAGGCCTGGAGAGGTTTCTGGTGTCCTCTGCCACTGGGCCTGGAGAGGTTCCCAGAGTCCTCCACCACCACGGCTGGGTCTGGAGAGATTACCAGAGTCCTCCACTGCCATGGCCGGGCCCAGAGCAGCTCATAAGAACATAAGAAACACCAATGTTGGATCAGGCCAAAGGCCCATCCAGTCCAACACTCTGTGTCACACAGTGGCCAGAAATACCAGGTTCCATCAGGAGGTCCACCAGTGGGGCCAGGACATTAGAAACCCTCCCATTGTTGACCCCCCCCCCAAGCACCAAGAAGACAGAGCATCACTTGCCCCAGAGCCCCTATCTATACCTTGTGGCTAATAGCCACTGATGGACCTCTGCTCCATATGCTTATCTAATTCCCTTTTGAAGCTGTCCATGCTTGTAGGCGCCACCACTTCCTGTGGCAGTAAATTCCATGTATTAATCACTCCCCGTGGCAGCCGCCACCAACTTCACAGTGAGTGCATTGTCTGTGTATGAGCAGACAATGCTTTTTTAATTTTGGGGGAATCTACTCCCCCAATGTATTTTCTTTAACATTTCAAGGCTTTTTGCAAATCTGGGAGAGTCCCCAAGTTTCCAGAAAAATCTGTTCAGCATCAGTGTAGCCCCAATCCGCAGATTTCATTATTAGATATATAGATTCAACAGTTTGGGACAGTTCGCTATGTTCTGCTTAATGGTCACAATGGCTTTAAAGATATGGCTGTCCAAAAAGACAAGGCCCCAAATGTTTCCTAGCTTCCAAATATCAATACATAATTATTCATACACACAGCTAGTTAACACAATGAATAAACTGGAAATCCCAGACTTACAGTAGGAAGATGTGATCATACATACAATGTAACATGCAATGCAGAGTGTGGGATCTGGAAGAATGAATGCCTGATCCTCATGATTATTCCGTATGAGAAAATAAAAATCCTAATGGTTCAGGGCAAGTTGTACAGTAATATCTTAGTAGAAGTTAATTATATTTTCTAAAGGCTCGCACTCTAGTCCTGTTCACGTATTACAGTGAGTACACATACATCCACCTGACTGTACATACATACTTCTGTTTATAAGAAAGAGCTGCCCTGAGTTAATTTTGCAAATGAAACTGAGAACTCATAATGTACAGTTTATATCACTTCAGCTGTATATGCTTTGATTGTGACATGAGAATTGCTTAGTGCACATACAAAGGAAGAGGAGGAGAAGACTGGATTTATACCCCACCCTTCACTTGGAGTCTCAGAGTGGCTTACAAACTCCTTCCCTTTCCCACCCCACAACATACACCCTGTGAGTTAGGTGGGGCTGAGAGAGCTCTGAGAGAATTGCTATTGGGAGCTCTCAGAGAACTTTGGCTGATCCAAGGTCACCCAGCAGCTGCATGTGGAGGAGTGTGGAATCAAACCCGGTTCTACAGATTAGAGTCCATGCTTTTAACCATTACACCAAACTGGCTCAAGTGTACACTGGACACAGATTGTACATATGCTCACCAGTGTTTATGAACAGGGTTTTTTGTTTATGGGGGAAGCCAAGAGAAAGTGTATCCAAAAACAAAAAAGTCAAACTCCTCATAGAGATATCCTTATTACTATTATCCTCCACATGCAAGGCACAGGGCTAAAATCTTAAACACCTCCAAATCTGCCCTAATTTTATTCTCATCCCAGGGCACAAACAGTCTGCATTCTCATTCTCCCTCCATTACTAACAGCGGTGCTTTCCATCCCACCAGTTCAGAATGAGCTAAGAGTATGGGTGCTGAAGAGGGAGAATTTAAAGCCCCCACCCCAACTAAGTATGGAGTACAAATAATTTTAAGCTTGGAAACAGTTCATTCAGCCACTCTTCTTGTGCAGGGCAAATACTCTTCTTCCAAGTAAGAAATATTTTTTTCTTCACCCCCTGCATAAGAAAATATTTTTCACATATCTGAGATAAACAAACATTAGCTAAAACCAAGAAGGTGGCAACCAAATGTTTGGCTGCCTGATTCAAATGTGAAATGGCCACAGTGCTCTATCTCCTCTGCCCTTCTTCTCAGGTTTTCTTCTCTGTTATCTACCTTTGCATCAGGTTCCTGTTCTCAGGACCAAACTACATGCTAGTGTTTTTAAAGAATTGGGTCCGCCTTCCCTAGGCCCAACTCAAGTTCCCAGCAGCTTCACAGCCATTGCAGGAAATGGCTTCTAAAAACATGCACACAGAAGAGCCCAGAACACCACTGCGGGGGAGGGGTCCTGCTTCCCCCGCCCCAAGCTGTTTCCCTGTGCAGAAACAGTGCTGAGAGTTAGTTCCCTTTTTTTGCTGCTCCATGTGCACAGAATACTCCACGTGGAGCAACAAAAATGGGGAAAATTTCCCCAGAGCTGTTTCCACCTGGGAAAATGGCTTGGGAGGAAAGGCAGAAGCAAGCCCATTTGGATGCTACTTTTTAAAGTAGCCATTCCCCACAGCTGCTGTTTAGGTAAAGGAAACTTGGACCTGACTCTTTAAAGATACTATGGGTACGTTCAGATGCGTCATTTGATCTGGTGTCATGACAGTTCAGCAATGGATTTTATATGCACGAACAAACAGTCAACATCTGCCTCCCATCCCCAGCTGTTGGTTTCGGGCTCAAAACCGCTTTAGCCCGAAGTATTTTGTTACCAGGTCCCAAAGGGGTGTTTTCTCAGCTCTCCCGTTTAAAGCCGTATTTTCCCCCTGTGTGATTGCTCCTCCTGTGTCAAGCCATTTCTGGTTTAAACCCCCTCCCCGCTCGAAAGCTGCCCGAGGCTTCCGCTTTTCACCCCTTTTTTTAGCATCAGCAGTGCGCGCATAGGCAGAGCTCCGCTACTGTGTTTAGAAAACCGACATTTAAACGGTCACTTGTTTTAGAGTTTAGATGAGTTCAGGATCTCACGGAGGCCAGTTTTGGGTCAAACGTTTAAAGGGAAGTCTTTTGTTGGAGGGGTTGGATTGATTCGCCCTGGTGGTTCTACGCATGTGCCATGGTAGTTTCACCCCCCCCATTCTATGGATGAGCGCCTATGCGCATGTGCAAACTGCGAAAAAAATTAAAAACCACCAACACACGATCCTGCGCGTCGGTAGTGTAGACGACGGGGAGCAACGTAACTCTGCTTGACTCTAGACTTGAATAATGTGCTTAATACAGCCCATCTAATACCTATCCTAGGATCACCTGCACTGCACAGCCTCATCCCCTATAGCTCCTCTAGACCTCCTTCTACCTCCTGAGTCTCCTCCATCTCCCCACTGACTTCTGCCCTCCTCCTCTTACCATCGTCCACAATAGCAACTCTCACTTCAGTCTCTGCAGGACTAATGTTCTTTCACAGTCTGTAGAAGGGGAAAGAGCACACCTGTATAACCACAACAGTGCTATCCACACCTGCAGGAGCAGAGAGAGGCCACCAGGGAAAGTGTAAGAAAAGAGGGTAGGGCAGAGGCACAACTCACCGAGGGGACATTTTCACACTGCTAATTGGATTCCTTCGCCATTTGGTTTCCCTGTGCTTTGAACTATCAGATATTAATGGTACTTCATTTTTAGCTGAAATTTCCAGGTGCATATTACTAAACATATCTCCTCCCTGCACTGCAACATGTTGTTTCTTTTTCATTCACGGTCTTCCATGCCACTCACATTCTGTTTTTTTGTCCCTTAGGAAGCACCCTTTACAGGAGTAGAAATGCTCCACTCAAGGGGCTTACCTATGCATGTCATTAATGTATATTAGCAGAAAGGAAGTTTATACAACAACATTTACAAAGCTGAGTGAGACTCACTCACAGCCCCACCATCATCTATCTAGAAGGTTGTTCTTTTGTTGCCTTCTGCCAAGTTAGCCCTCCCATGGTGGCTCCACAATTAAACAAGGCCCGATTTTAACATGAGGGCTGGTGATGTAAGAGAGGTACTATGTGTGCTTTGCATGGGATCAGGGTCTCATTGCAACTTGTGATGCAATACTTAACTAGCATGCCATCGACACCCCATCCACACAACCTATGGATTCCTAGTGTACCCACTAAGCACATATAGCTGCTTTGCATAGCTACAGCATAGGCTGACAGCCAGCATCATGTACTGCTTAAGGTGTCAAACCAGCCCCATAGCCAGGAATTTTTTGGGGGAGGGGGGGAGTCAGGGCATCAGGGTGCTAATTAAATTAAATGTTGAAGAGGGCTGACTTCAGAGGAGCACTCAGGCTGCTGCAGGGTGGACAAGACTGCTGGTGAGCTGTGCCTGGCTGCCCCCTCCCCGGTGTGGCACCCCTTGGTGAGCCCTGGGGAAAATGAATGCTAAAAGAGATCAAGTGGGGAGAGATCACACCTGCCCTCCCCCAGCTGTTTAACATTCTCCAAGGCCTGACCCAACCCTTAACCCACCTGCCCCTGCCCCTTCAAAGCTATTAACATTCAAGGTATTTAAAAGCAAAGCACCAATCCATAATTAGTGTTCAGAAGGCGGAAGTTAGGGAAGGGGGAAAAACATGTCAGTCACCAGCACCAGCCAGTGCTTCCCGTAGACCCCAGCAGGTGCTTCACTCCGCCCTCCACAGCCGTCACCTGGGGGAAAATGGGAGAAGGCGGTGGCGGCATCTTCAGTTTGCCCACCCCTGCCAGCCATGGCCGGCCTGACTTTGCTGACTTTGGCCAGGAAATCAGCCATCCTCCAATTGGCACCCCCTCGAAAAAGGACCTGGGTGGGTGGGCAAAGAAAGCAGTAGGTGCTCAGGTGCGCAGTGGCTGGAGGAGCTGGGAACACACCTTCAGACATGCATCTGAGTGCCTGGAAGGTGCATCCACCACTACTGGAGTGGGGGCACTGCAGAATTGAAAGTGGGCACCGCCCCATGTGCCCCACCACTGGCTACGACCCTGTATCAGACTACAATCTGGGATTTCCAAGTCTGAATGCCCACACTGCTAAGGAAGCTTACTGGGTTAGCCTGAGCCAGTCACACATAGGGTTCCCAGCTTCGGGCTGGGAAATACCTGGATATTTTGGAAGAAGAACCTGGGGAGGATGAAGTTTGGGAAGTGGAGGGTATAATGCCACAGAGTCCACCCTCACAAAGAGCCATTTTATCCAGGAGAAGTGATCTTGGTCATCTGGAGATCAACTGTTGTAGCAGGAGATCTCCAGGAGCCACCTGGAGGTTAGCAACCCTAGCCACACACCCTCAGTCTAACCTACCACACAGGGCTGTTGTGAGAATAAAATGGAGAAGGGGAGAATGTTGTAAGTTACTTTGGGTCCTCACTGGAGAGAAAGGGGGGTATAAATGAAATAGAAACATTAACAGTTTAAACAAGATCCTGAGCCCATGCAAAGTCTTGGGCCTCAGCCACATCACATTTAAATCACACCTTAGCCCTTGTTCCTTAACAAGCTCACCTTGGAAGAAAAGGGGATGGTGGGAACACAAATGTCCCAAACTTTATTTTTTATAATTACAATGATTTAAACTACTAACTTAAATTGAATATTGTTCACTACAAGATGCCCTATAAACCTATCAAGCTGCTACATCTGCAGTCCATCTCCTGCTTAGGCTGCATATTTACCTAAAAGACATTAGAAAGGGGTTTTCAGAACTGCTCTGTCAACACAAGCACAAATGCTCTGTCAAGCCATAAGTATTCAACAGCTGCTACCAGTGAATAATTATCTCAAATAACAATGCTTTTAAGATGGTATTTGCAAAACATTTATTTAGGTTTCAGAAGAGATGGATCTGCAAGCCTAGCTTCTTCCCAGATAATAAGCGCTAGCCTATTTGTTTCTTTGAACCAAGGCACTGGTTTACTATTCTTGCTTTCAACTGTTTTTAAATGATTCATTTCCCTTCTCTGGCAGCACCAATATAGCAAACTAGTATTTAAATTCAGTTGTTGGTGTCTCTCCGTTACAGAACAAGAAGTTTAACACAGCTGAAATAATAATCTTAATTATCCTTGCGTTCAAGGGGGGGGACATGCAGATCTTCATTTCGTATTAGAGCACTACAGATGGTGAATTTTTCAATACTGCCTCCTACATATGCAAAGAAAGAGGCAACAGCAACCCAGGGAGGAGTAGTTCCACCACTTACAGCTCCTTCCAGCAATACAGCGTGGGAAGGCATAGAAGATGGGAGAGTCTCTAGCAGCAGCGTGGCTCAATCGGGGTTTTGAGGCACCACCAGCTCAGCAGGCTAACCCAAGTTTGAATGCAAAAGGATGCATTCCACCACCACCACCCAGCTCAGGTAGAAACAAAAGGTACCAGGTGCTGATGATGCCTCCTGATCTCTCCACAAACGCGGCCCCCCCTCTACAATTTGCTACCTCTTCTACAATTTGCCCCCCTCTCCAATCTGCTACCCCTTCTACCCTCTGCCTAACCCTATTCAAGAATCGAGCCTGCTTTCCCTTACAGTTGCCCTCCTGCAAGCCAAAGAATCCTCCTCCCCCTTGCTCTACAGAAGCATTTACTTCCCCCTGTATGCTACAGGGCTTGCCCTACTTTGGCACGCTCACCTCCCCGCTCTGTCTAGGAATGTATCGTCTGCCTGCCAGTGCTCTCTCTGCCTTGTCCGCTGCTCTCCTCCTCATCCACGGGACTAGACAGGCGTTTGCCCCCTCCAATCTGCCCCCTGCACCGGCCTGCCTCATGACAGCCAGCCTGATCCAGCCCTGCCTCGTTCCGCCCTCCCTGGCTTGCCCAGGACCGACCCTACCCGCAGCATTCTGTCTAGGAATTTCTGCGTGGAGAACGCGCGCTGCGCCTGGACAGACCCAACCAAGGCTGGTCTGCCCGCACCCCACTACCCTGCACCCGCC
>NW_015171509.1:567993-603036 GCF_001447785.1 Gekko japonicus | reverse complement strand
GCGTTGGTTTTCTCCTCCCCCCCCCCCCCCACCCCGGCACTGCTCTCATTGACTCCCGCCCCGCCCCTCTTCGCCTTGCGGCTCTTCCGGCGCGCAACCTCTCGCCTCCTCACCCTCCCAGCTCTGACTCCAGCTCGTAGTACTCGGCCAAGGTGTCTCGGTTAGAGCCGTCGATCCAGTAGTCGGGGGCAGTGGAGCCAGCAGGAGCAGCACCCGGAGCCCTACCCGAGGCAGCAGACGACGAAGACGAGGAGGAGGAGGGCATGGTGACTTTCAGCATGCTGCGGTTGGAGACAGCAACGGCGGCGGCGTGTCCGTCGGGCTGAGGAGAAAGGAGAGCGCCAAAGCGGCTTGCGGATGGCTCGGCGCTTCCACCCCTGCCTCCGGCTCCGAGCGGGGCTCTCGGCGGCTGCCTGGGGAGCCGGAGCTGCCAGCCAAACTTCCAGCCGGGCGCAGCAGCGGCAGCCGGCAGAGCCGCTCGGACTGACTGAAGGCGAAAGGGGCGGGAGGTGGCGGCAGGAGGAGCGCGCGCTCTCGGCTCACGCACGTGCGCGCACCAGAGAGTGGGGGGCGTCGCCTCGGAGGGGAGGAAAGACCCCTGCCTCAGGCAGCAGGAGGAGAGCCGGTCTGTCTGGCCAGGGTTGCAGCCGGAGTGAAGGCGGCGGGGCGTGTGCGCGCGCGCACCCGCCCGCCTGCCCATGTACCGAGGGGGACGGTGGAAAGAAGGGAAGTAACCAAACGCCTTGGCTTCAGAGGTGCCTTTCGCGCACTGAGTGGGTTGTTACTGCTGCCATCGCAACCCACCAAGGCAAGGCAGCGCCTGGCAGCAGTCCCGGGCTCAAATCAGCACTGCCCTCCTCCCTGCCACCCAGCCGGAGCGCGCGGGCGGTGTGTATGTGAGGTACATGCGGGAGGACTGGGGCTCCGTTGGCGGCGCTCAGTCTGCCGTCCCGCGGGGTCCTAAACTGCCCTGGATTCTTCGAAGAAGGCTCACCTTCAAAGCTTACACGGTCGCTACATATCCTTGCAAGCACACATTTGTTATAGTCTCAGTTTCCGTTTTTAGGTGTATACTTAAAACATAAGACCATATGAAGAGCCTGCTGCATCAGATCACTAGTCTATCTAATCCTGCATCCTGTTTCAAACGGTAGCCACCAGTGGCTCTGGAGGTCCAGCAAACAGGGCATAGAAGTCAGCTGCTGGTATCCAAAGGTTTACTGCCCCTGAATGTGGAGGTTTCCTTTAGCCATCATAGCTAATAGAGCCTGATGGACTTATCCCCCATGAATCTATCACCTGTCTGAATTCCTTTTCCTACTGAAATTTGCTTGGCAACAGTGAAGAGGAGAAGAGTGTGTGTTATGTTCTGAGACTGTAGTATAAGCTCCAGCACCGCAAGATGTGATTACCCAGGGCTTCTGTGTTCTTAGTAAGGACTTAGATGCCCTGAGAAACTACTGTTCCCAGGATTCTGGGCAGTCCCATGAAGAGGACCTTACAACAGCTCAACCTCAAGGTTAATGTAGCATGTCCCAGGTAAGCAGAATCAAGGTACAGGGGCCAATTTCTGTGCCAAATGCAGATTGCAAAACGTGCTTTTAGCCACTGTATTACCCTGCCTTTACATCAAAAGGAGCAGAATCTAGCAATACTACCAAACTCTTAATGGAAGTCTTACACAATTTTGTATTTATAGTCTGCCTTTCTCACTGAGACTCAAGGCAGATTATGCAATCAACAGGATGGGACATCCAAAAATAGGATTAGGATTGCAGAAATCTGAAACAAAGCATGAATATTAACATGTGATGTTAGTACAGAGATTACACAATAAGATAATGCATACATCAATGTATATTATGTACTATATACAGTAGTATAGTCTACAGTCCCTTTCACCTTATTAAGGCACCTTCCTGAACTATTTCATTATAATATATCCCTATTACCTTTGTAAAAATGCCCTCTTTAATAATTCAGCTTTGCAGAGTTTGCAGAACACCAGGGGAGTGGGAGCTTTCCTGACATCATCAGGCAGACCATTCCATGAGGTGGGGGGCACAATGGAGAATGCATGTGTACAGGGAGTCTTGCCCATTTGCAGGGTGTCACCTAGATCCTGGTAATAACTGAGCTGCTGCATTCTACACCAACTGGAATCTCTGAGCTGACATCAGGGGGAGACTTATGAAACGTGCATTACAGTATTCTAGTCTCAATGTTACTGTGACGCAGATGCAGGTAGCCAGATTGGCTAAGGTAGGGGCAGTATTCCAGGCTAAACGACATTGGCAGAAAGTTTTTGTTGCAGCTGCATTAACATGGTTCTCCAGCAGTAATGCTAGACCTAGTATAAGAAGAAGTATAACCCCTAAGCTCTTAACTGAGTCAGCAAGTGTCAGATGAATCCCATCAGAAGTGGGAAGCAAATGTCCTTCAAGACCTCCTCCTTCCAGCCAGTTTGGTGTAGTGGTTAAGAGTGGCAGACTCTAATCTGGAGAACCGGGTTTGATTCCCCACTCCTCCACATGCAGCCAGCTGGGTGACCTTGTAGCCCAGGGGCACTACCTTACTTTTGGGTAGACTCCGAGTGAAGGGCAGGGTATTAATCCAACTCTTCTTCTTTTTCCTAACCAGCATTACCTCTGTCTTGTTAGGATTTGGCTTCAATTTGTTCACTCTTAGCCAGTTAACCACAAAGGACAGGCTGTGATTCAGGACATCATCTACTGCATCACCAGGAGATTTGGACAGAGGCGGAGTGTCAAGCTCCCCCATCAGGGGGCTGGAGCCTGGGATTGGCTCGGCCTCCAGCCTCTTTTCCAGGCGTCAGCCTGGGAGAAGCCTTAGAAGTGTGACAGGAAGGGGGTTCGGCTTCACCTCAGTGCCCCAGTTGCCTTCCTCCTCTCCCCCTATACTCTGCCGTAACAACTTCACTCAAGTCAGCAGGGTGGAACCTGTAAATGAGCAAAACCAACAACTGCCTGTACATGGGCTCTCTCTTTTGTGGACTGGCCTGCCCAAGGAGGTCAGGAAAGCTCCCACTCTCCTGGCCTTCCATAAACAATGCAAAACAGAACTGTTGAAAAGGGCCTTTCTGCACAGGTAATAGCGTTCCACTGTGCAAAATGGCTTTACAAACTTGCTTGGATAAATGATTACGGACTGTGGTCTGTACTGCTGTGTTTAGCTTAATGTAAGTAGCATCCTATTTATGTAATTTCTGTACCATTTAGTGTGTCATGTTAATACTTACGCTATGTGGGTTTTCAAAACGAGACATTCAGAGGTGGTTTGCCATTGCCTGCCTCAGCATAGCAACCCCAGACTTCCTCCCAGCCAATGACTAACCAGGGCTGACCCCGTCTCTGGAGACATGAACTGAAGGGGTCCCACACACTGACAGGAGCACAGGAGTGGGAATCCAGCAGCCCTGGCTCCCTCCTCCCTGTTGCACAAACCCAGCTGCTACCTTAGTGGAGGATCTCACAACTGAGGCTAGCAAGCCAGGCCCACAAAATATTATGCCCCATGTCATGAAATACTCTCAGGGAAGTGAACCAAGGATATCTGCCCATGGGGACGGGGGCAGCAAGGATGGCAGCTCCCTTGCAAGAGTGGGAGACAGGATAGAACTGGAGTTTGGGGTGACTGGCAGCTGCCCCACTGTGCTCTATGGAACTGCTGGCCAGCCAACCTTGGCACCTTTTGGAGGCTCCCCTAGCAAATGGAGCCCCCCCCCCGGAGGTAGAGCTGCAGACCCTGCTGGGCCCCCACAGGCATGGCTGTAGCAGGCACAACTTCTGTGCTGTTTGCCAGGACTGGACATGTTTCCATTTGGCATCTGTGCAAGGAGGAGGAGATCTGGGAGGATGAGCAGGGCAGTTCTTGCCACTCTGCACAGTCCTGGGTCTAGTTCGGCACCTGAAGCATCCTGCCTCAGGCTACCCTCTGTCCAGCAAGTCCGCCCCACTCACAGGCATGCTGTGATAGGGATAGCTCAGCCTGTCTCCCCGTGCACCTTGGGAGCAGCTCACAAAGGCAGAGGAGCCATAATGGACAGAGAGGGTTGGCAACCCCATTCATTGGACCTCATTGCAATTTGCTGTTCAGTGAAGTATGGAGCATCATACAGCCCTGTCCCTGACCGATTCCCCACAAGCAGCTGTGCTGACCTCGCTTTTCCCATTCCCCGATTGTATTAGTTTCCCACTACTTGCTGTGCGGCCACATTTTTATCCACAGCATCCCCCGATTTCCCCCACGTCTTCTAGATCCTTGTTTTTTGAGATCAAGAAGATGAGGGGAAAATCAGGGGATGCTGCGAGTCAAAATGTAACCGCACAGCAAGTAGTGGAAATTTGACTAATACAATCAGGGGAAGGGAAGAGTGAGGGCAGTACAGCTGCTTGTGGGTAGATGAGACTTGCCCCACTCACACCCTGCCCCATCTCCCTCCCTCCCCCCCCATCTGTGACTGCCTCATAGGAATTCCTGGGATGACCTCCCCTTCATGTATCCAAAGAGCTGGGCTGTGACTCAGGGAAGCCCTTGCTGGGGTCATGGTTGTTGGTCTTTATGGTGCCTCTGGACTTCTGCTTCAATCAGCTGCAAGATATAACAGAGGTCTTGTGGCACCTTGAAGAATGGCTACACCTATTGGCCCCCATCCCCTTCCCAAATGCACACTCTGCTGTGTGCAACTTGTATGGGAATGGCCTGTGGCATGAGGGCATCTCTGGGTCCCAAACTCTCCCACAGCACTACTGGCATCTGATAAGCCATGAACCTTGGCAGTGCACATGCAAGGGGGCCAGGGTAAAAAGGGAACAAGGGAGCTGCTGCCAAAGGCCAGCCCTGCAAAAATAATGGATCTCCAGTGCAGCCCATCAGCTGAGCTGTCCTGTTTCCCCTGATGTAGTTTGGAGAGGCAAAATGTCAGGTTTTGCCTGCCACAGGCCTCCCACCTTGTGGGGACTGAACTCGAACACCTTGGTCATGACCCCCCCCCCAGTGCTTTCTGACTGAGTCATGCCTGTGTTTGCCAGCCCCTGTGTGGCTGGAAGTGACATCAGGGCTGCAGTGGAATACCTAGTGCCTGATGGCATACCTCCTTTCCACTGGCCTTCTTGGCCCACTGGTTAGGGCGCGGGGGCTATGGGCTTGAGCTTCTGCTTGGGGGGGTGTTTCCTTTTTTTGTTCGTTTTTGGGGGAAGGGTGTATGTGGTTTTGAGCAGGGATGGTTGTGTGCAGGCTGCACTTTTGCTGCCAGTCAGACCTTTTCCTTGGGGAGGTGTGGGCATCCTACCCACTATATGGGTGCTCTTCCCATATGGTGGGGGGGGGGGAGAGACACTCAGGCCTTTATTTATTTATTTATTTATTTATTTACTACCTTTATTTATTGATTTATTTAGATTTCTATCCTGCTCCCAGCAATCAGGGCTCGGGGTGGTTGAAGACATAAATACAATAGCACCCATACAGTGGGCAGGATGCCCACACCTCCCCAAGGAAAGGCCTGACTGGCAGCAAAATAAATAAATAAAAGTACAAATATTCTGTAAAATAATTTAACACACCAGCGCTCTGGCATGGTGATCACAAAAGCTGATAGCAGACCCAGTAAGATTGCCTCAATGGAATGCCTAGAGGAATAACCATATCTCACAGGCCCCACAGAACCTAGACAGGTCCCACAGGGCACAGGTCTCTTCAGACAGAGCATTCCATTAGGTTGGGGCCATGGATGAAAAATTCCTTGTTCTGGTTGAAGTTAAATGAACTACCTGAGGGCCAGGTACCAACCGATGTCTGCATGAAGCCAATGCAAGCACCGCAAGGGGTCGTAACAGTAGAGGCAGTCCTTAAGGTATGATGGGCCCAGACCATTTAGGTAAAGCCAGCACTTTGAGTTTGACCTGGAAACCAACTGGAATCAAGTGCAATTGCCCCATTCTGTTTTTCCCAGAAAACCTGCATCACTGACTCCCACCACTCCCTAGGCCCTGCTGCACAGCAATAGCATTTAAGCTCCTATTCACATTGTAGCCCTCATCCTAATTCTGTAAACTCCAGAGCAATATAAGGCCCACAAGCAATGTTCCTTCTAAGCTATGTGCTTGAGTGGCCACTCATTAACACAGGAAGCCCTGCTCAGCAGCCATCTGGAGCCACGCAGGATCTTGCACTCTCCATTGACCCTTTTAAGATTAGAGCAGTTATATTCTGCTCAGGATGTGAACTGCTCCACTCAGTAAGGGGGGAAATTAGAGGGAACATTGCCTACAAGCAGAATCCAGAGCCAACTTCCACTTATCCTATTGGCAGCTTCCTCCCTCTGCTTGCATTCTTCAGGACTACTAGAAGCACACACCATGCCAAAAGGCCCAGAGGAACACAAAAACTGTTGAAGCAGATAATGGATTAATGGGTCATCCCTGAACTTATACATTTTTTGCTAGTGCATCTCAGAGCCATAGACTAACTGGATGGAAACATGATCAGCCTCAGCTGGCCAATGGTTGCCAACTTCTTCTCTTTATTAAAACTTACTCCACTCACCAGGATGTTCTTCCTACCAACCTTGGATTTGGATAGTGAGTTTGTTCTTTTATTCATCCATGCCTCCTCCTTGATGTCTCACTTGCTGTTTCTTTCTGCCCCAGGCTGGATCTTTTCTTGCCTGTAGTTTTCTGTTGCTAGGTGACATGTTGTCTGTTTTGTGACATGCAGTTATCTTGTGGGAGTAGAGGCACAGAAATCCCTTACCATAGCTAGTGACCATTTAGACCCATTTAAAACAACATGAACCATTTTAAAATATCAAAAATGTTGTGTTGACAAATATAGCCATTATAAGTATAATTTTGAATAAATAAAGTCACAAAACTTCCTGTGTGTCTATAGTTTGCAATCACAGGTACCCAGATTTGTTACAGGCACATAAAATCCCATTATCCAGATACATTTGATATTGTTTTGAGCCCATTTTTTAATTAGGGTTGGTTTTCAAATTTTCAAATTGTTGTATTTTCCAAATCATAATTCAAAATATGAGCCTAGGCTCACCAGCAGGATCTTGACTGCTCCAAGGAAATTCAGGGTGTGCTTTCCCTTTCCCAGGTGATTCTGGAAGCCTCCACTGGCTGGATAAAATGCAATAAAACCATCAAGCAAAACATGTAGCAATCACCAGATTAAAAACTAGACAAAAATGAAGAATAAAAATAGCAACGGTAAAATTATAGGAGTAGTTAGAGTAGGCAACAAAGTGTTGGGTTCAGTCCCCTTCAAAGGCTCTCTGGGCTAAGGCAGCCTTCCATCATTCTTTGGAAGATCAACAAAGCCATTTATCCAGAATGAAGCACCATCTGAAGATGAACAATGTCTTTCTTCTTAGGAAAGGAAAGAAACAGTGGCGGTACAATGTTTCAGAAGAAAGCTGAAATTAGCCTTTGCCTATGCTTGCCCTCTGCAGTCCAAATTGGAGAAGAGGAAGTGGCCCTCCCCTACACACTCCACTCTCCAAACAGATCTAGACCCACTGGAATGGTCCATCTAGTCTGGAACCTTAACCATCTGCAGTGTTCACAACTGGGGCTGTGATACTAACTAGGATTGCTGACTCCCAGGTGCAGTGGGAGTTCTCCAGGAATTATAGCATCTCCAGGCTACAGAGATCAGTTCCCCTGGAGAAAATGGCTGTTTTAGAGGGTGGAGTCTATGATATTATATTCTGTTGAGGTCCCCCCCCCCTCCCCAGACCTCACACTCTTCAGGCTCTACCTCCAAATCTCCCTGAATTTCCTAACCTGGAGTTGATGAACCTAATGTCAACCCTATATATGCACGGATCCCATGTACACTATCAGGCAGTAGACTGAATACACGTAGATTGGGGTAGGGCTTGTAACTGTAATTGCCCCCTCCCCACCTTCAGTGTGGTCAGGGCTACACAGATTTGCTAGTGATAGTATCTTAAGGAGCCTGTTTACATGATATTTGCTAATAAACTGGATTTTGGCATAATAATGGTATTTGACATATACATTTTTGTATATAAAATTGCTGAGCGGTCAGGTTACAACAGATAAAAGGAAGTACTTCTTCACCCAAAGAGTGATTAAACACATGGAATTCACTGCCACAGGAGGTGGCGGTGGCTACAAGCATGGACAGCTTCAAGAGGGAACTGGATAAACATATGGAGCAGAGGTCCATCAGTGGCTATTAGCCACAAGGTATAGATAGGAACTCACAGGCTGGGGCAGGTGATGCCCTGTATTCTTGGTGCTTTGGGGGGGGCAACAGTGGGAGGGCTTCTAGTGTCCTGGTCCCACTGCTGGACCTCCTGATGGCACCTGGTATTTTTGGCCACTGTGTGATACAGAGTGTTGGACTAGATGGGCCATTGGCCTGATCCAACATTGGTTTCTCTTATGTTCTTATGTTGTGCATCCTAATGGATTTATTTATTATTTATTTTTCATATTTGTATCCCGCCCATCCCGAAAGTGGGCTCAGGGTGGGTCACATCATCTTTTAACAATACAATAACTTTAAAAGCACAATATAAACATTTTAAATCAATAGTTATACTTACTGGTGAAAGTTCTGACCCATTAATACAGATGGATATGGCAGGTTGCTGATAGATGGATGGCCAGCAGGTAGGAGACAACAACCTTGGGGAGGCCATGTGTGGATGCCCACTGCCTCAGCCAAAGGCCTGGTGGAACAGCTCCATCTTGCAGGCCCTGTGGAACTGAGTAAGATCCCGCAGGGCCCTGATCACGATGGGGAGCATGTTCCACCAGGATTACAAACTTTATGCTGACAAAAGGAGGGGCCCTGAGTGGGAGATAAAGCCAGGTGACTTGGTGTATATTTCCACCAAAAACCTCAAAGGGCTGCAGCTTGGGAAGAAGCTGGGGTGGAAATATGTGGAACCATTTAAAGTGGTGCACCTTATTAATAAAGTGACTGTTGAGGTTGAATTGCCAAAGAGCTTACATCACGTTCACCCTGTTTTCTATTTAAGTCTTTGAAGAAGGATCCTGGACCATCAACGTGGAAACCTCGTCCTGCAGCTGCTGCTCCTCCCCTGATCGTGGATAGAGAGCCCCACCAGGAAGTGGTGGACATTTTAGATTCTAAAATCCAAAGGGGCCAACTATACTATCTCATTAAGTGGAAAGACTTTGACCCAAGTCATAATGAATGGGTGGAAGACACATGTAAAAGCTCCAAGACTCATGCATGCTTTTCATAAGCGGCTCCCTCTCAAGCTGGGAGGGTGAAGGGCTGGGGGGGGGGGCAGAATGTCAAACTTGTTCTCTAGTTTGCCATGATTTGCAAGGGGAGGGAAATTCCTGAGGGGGGTGTGAGTGACTGAATGTGTGAACTGCTCTATCGTAGGCCGGTGTAACTCTTCCTAAGATACCTTCCTCAGACAGGGACGACCTTGAAGTCTAACTGTGCCTGTTTTGCTATCATAGATAAAGAAACCATATATTCACAGGTGGGGGGGGCAGAGAGCACAAAAGGTAGGTGTAACATTTGTGAAGTGTGATTGGAGTAACTGAAAGAGGAGGCCTCGTTTGAACTGTCTATATCTGTGGATTCTCCCACCAGAACCTCAGTTCTGACACAGTACTGCTCTGGCCTGGAACATGATTATTTCTCAATAAACAAATCACTGCCAGAGAGGCTAGACAGATGTATTTTGGGCCAGGGACCACCAGGAGCTGTTGATTATTAGAGCATAAAGCTCTTTGAGGCGTATACAGGAAGAGGCAGTCTCTTAAGTATGTTGGTCCCAGGCTGTCTAAGGCTTTGAAGGTTATTACCAACACCTTGAAGTGGATCTGGTACTCAACTGGTAACCAGTGCAGCTGGCAAAGCACATGCCGAATATGAGCCCACAGGTGTCGATGTCAGCAGGTGCGCCACTGCATTTTGCACCAGCTTTAATTTCCAGATCAGCCTCAGGGGTAAGCCTGCATAGAGCAAATTGCAGTAATCAAGCCTGGAAGTGATCATTGTGTGGATCACCATAGCTAGGTCTTGGGGGGAGAGATAGGGCTTCAGTAGCCTGATCTGCCTAAGATGGAAGAATGCGGATCTGGCAACTGTGGCAACCTGGGCCTCCATAGACAAAGAGGCATCCAGTGCTACTCCCAGGTTCCTCACTGTCTAGGTCAGCACCAAAAGTGCCCCTTCCAGTGTGGGGAGCCTGGTGCCCACATCCATACCCCCTCGACCCAGGTACAGGACCTCCATCTTCGATGGATTTAACTTCAACTGACTCTGCCACAACCATCCAGCCACAGCTTCCAACGCCCCACCCAGCTTTCCAGGAACAGAAGATGGACGGACATCCATTAACAGATAGAGCTGGGTATCGTCAGTGTATTGGTGACAGCCCAGCCCATAACTCCGGACTAACTGGGTGAGGGGGTGCATATAGATGTTAAGCAACATTGGTGAGAGGATTGTCCCCTGCAGCTCTCCACATTCTAGCAGGTACTGTGGGGAGACCTTCTCGCCAAGTGCCACCCTCTGTCCCTGACCATGGAGAAAGGAGGAAAACCATTTCAAGGCAGTCCCCTGAACTCCTACGTCGGCGAGGCGGTGGGTCATAACATCATAGTTGACCATGTCAGATGTTACCATTAGGTCATCTGTGAGGGCAACCAGAGCCGTCTCCATCCTGTAGCCAGGGCAGAAGCCAGACTGGAAGGAGTCAAGGACAGAAGCATCATCCAGGAAATCGTGGAGCTGTTCGGCCACCACTTTCAACCACCTTACCCAGGAACACTGGGTGGTAGTTGGTCAGGACTGTCGGATCCAGTAATGGCTTTTTCAAGAGTGGATGAACCACCGCCTGCTTTAAAGCCTCTGGGAAAGTCCCAGTAGAGAGGGACAAGTTGATAATTTCTCCCAGAAGAGCCCGAATACTCTCCCCGCAAGATTTAACTAGCCAGGAAGGGCATGGGTCAAGGAGTCAGATAGTAGGTCTCACTGCTGCCAGGATCCTGTCAACTTCCTCCTGGGAGAATTGATCAAAGTAGTGCAATACCGGACCAGAAGATGGACAAGGGGCTTCCAGCTCCTTTACTGTCTCGATTGTGGCCAGGAGGTCCCGGCGGAGCTCCGAAATAGCTTGCAAATGCCTCACAGCCAATAGCCAATTCCCTACTATTTGGTCTGCCCTGAGGCAGAGTCGTAATAGACTGAATAACTCTTAACAATTGGGCTGAATGCAAAATCGCAGACGTAATGGAGGCCACGTAAAAATCCTTCTTTGCAGCCTTTACTGCCATCTCATAGGCCTTCATAAACATCCTGAAAAGTACTGAGACTTACTTAGTGAATTCAGCTGTCTTACTTTATTCGGAGAAGAACAAGACAAAGAAGCTGGCTCGCAGGCCGGCTTATACGCCCCAAGGAAAACACACCCACACACACCCCACACCCATGAATGGTTTATTTACACTGATTAGATTATTCCTGGAGACCCTAGGTTCCCGATTGGCTGGGAACTAGTATCCGAGCTTCTATTGTGTTTGGGAGCGAAGCTCAGGTACCTCTCCTGACCGCATGTGGAACTGGCTGAAACTGGATTGAGCACATGGCTAGGTCAGGACACAACACATCCTATAAGATGTTCGGTCCTCCTTTGTGAACAAAGTGCTGGGGAGGGAGTTGCAAGAGGGAGGGAGAAGCCCCGCCCCGCCCCCAATCCATCTCATCTCCTTTCCCCTCCCTCCCCATGGCCGCCCTGGGGCTTTTGTGACCCGGTTTGCAGACTGCCTCTCCACACTGGAGCAAGCACTCCCCCCCCCAAGTCCTCTCATGCAGGCAGCCATGTCTCCCTTTCAAATGGTCTTCTCTCTCGCCCCTCCGCCTGCAGTTCGAAGTTCCCTTTCCCCCCACTTTCTGTGCTAAAAAAACATCCCCGAGCAGAATGTTCTCTGCCCTGAGCTTTGCAGATCCCTCGTGTTCGGAGTAGGTAAAGCTGTGCAATGCAAAGTAGGTAAATATTGGTTCCTCTGGGGCCAATACTAAGCGCAATGCAAAGGAAGCGATCACACCCAGAGATCTCTTGGAACGCCCGATCAGGGTGCACTTTGGCACTGTGGGATGCGATTTCCCTTGCTTAAGTCTCGGACTTTGGATCACTAAGGGCCACATTCTCTTTGCCACCACCTTTCCCCAGTTGAGAGGCACCCCCCCCTTACCTTCCTGGGCCAAGGGTGCTCCCAATCCCTCCCCTCATGCATCCAGAACCACCAAATGCCAGCAGCTTCCGCCCCTCTGCATTAGCACCATAGAAAATAGATCACACTCGTGGGATCATGCAGCTATTAAGGGTGGGGGGAGAGAATTATCAGATCCGTTAGCAATGCAGTGAAAGAGGTGCCGGGGCAAGTGACAAAGGCTTCTTCAGAAACCAGCTAGGGAACAGCTGGTGGCAGGGAGGGAGGAAAGGCAGCTCTCTGCCAGCAGGTGAGTCCCCTCACTTTAGTTTTTTTTTAACAAAATGTTATATTTGAGTTGTACAGGTTGAAGCATTAATCAACTATTTAATTTTGTATGCAATGTTATCATTTTCTTTAAGAATATTATGGTATGATAGAATTCATATTTTCTTGTCTACCTCACTACATTGCAAGGCCGTGGCTCTCCAAGGAAGGCTTTGCATATTCTTCTGCATTAATTTCAACAAGGCTTGTGTAGGAGACCACCCTTGCTGGGCTGTTCCCCAAATATTTACAACTCCAAACAGCTGCTTTTTATGCTTTGTTATGGGTTAACTGGTAACATTATCTTAACTGAATGTTGACTATAATTCTGCATTCCCCCCGCCCATAGCTAGCAATCCAAAAGAGTCCAGTGGTATCTTTTAGACCAAGGTTTATTTAGGTACAAGTTCTTCCTCCTCTGCGAGGGGAGATCTGCATGTCCCCGTCCCCCCCCAATAGCTAGCAATCCAAAACAGTTCAGTGGAGCCTGAGCGGTGGGTGACATCACTTCCAGTGATGTCAGAGGGTGTGGCATATGCAAATAAGTTGTGCTAATGAGTTTTCTATGACATGACTCCTGGATACAAGAAAAAAATCAATTAACAGGACCATAAGAATGAATAGGTTAGAGGGAACTGAAACAGTTCTGGGAAGAAATTACTTTGTAATTCCTTTGTAATTAAATAATTAAATCAGTTCATTTGTGTCCCCCCCCCCTTTCTCCTCAATGGGGACCCAAAGCGGCTTTATATCATTCTCCTCCTTTTATCCTGAAAAAACCCTGTAAGGTAAGTTATTCTATGTTGAATAAAACGTTTTGTTTATTTTTAATGTTCAAAAAAATCTCTTGTGTGCCATTTTCAGAAGTTTAAGTTAAGAGGGTGATCTTGTCTCTTCCCTCAAGTTACTGGGCTGAGCCAGCATCAGAATATAATACTGTGACAGGGTGGGACAACCATAAACCTTCACAAAAGAAGCAAGTAGAAAAAGGAGCTGCTCAGCCAGAAAGGAAGAAAAAACTGAGGGAAAATCCTGCATATGAATGAGGGAACAGGGCTAAATCACCATAGTCACCCAGCAATCTTCCATGGCACAGGTAGGGATTCAAACCTGAGTCTCCCAGATACTAGTGTGACACTCTTAACCACTACACCATACCGGCTCTCTCTTGAAATCTGTTGGACATATTTCCAAGTCATATTTAGTTTGCAGTGTAAGACAATGGAGAGGGATATTTATAGACAATACTGTGAGAGATAGCTGAAATATAGCAGTACATAAAGTCTTTTTCACTTTACTGCCCCAATTGTTTAGGGAATGAGATAAGACTGCCAAAAATGAAGATTTTAATTTCTGACGCACAGTCACTATCAGCATGAATAAGGTAGGTTCTTTGCTAATGTATTTGACACCTCTGCTTTATATAATTTCTAAAGCTGCAATATCTATTAGTTTCTTTTTGCTTATATTCTAGCTTGACCTCAATGTGTCAAAACACAAACAATACCATTTCATGGCTTTTACAAACATGTCATTATTTCTTCTTTGCCCAATGGCTAGCTGTAACTAAAAGCACGTGTCCATTTAAGCATCAGTATAATTCTTTTTCCATATGCTTTGGGAAACATTTAATCTCTTTTAATCACTAACTTCCTTTTGTTGTAATTATTTGTTTCTATCTTTGAGACAGCTACAAGGCCTACATTTCCCCCCTCATTCAAAACTAAATTTGTACAGTTAGGATTGCCAGCTCCATGTCGGGAAATACCTGGAGACTTTGGGGTTGGAGACTGAGGAGGGCAGGGTTCAAGGAGGGACTTCACTGGGGTATAATGCCATAGAGTCCCGCTTCCAAAGCAGGCATTTCCCCCAGGATTTCTGTCGCCTGGAGATCAGTTGTAATAGCAGGAGATCTCCAGACACCACCTGGAGATTGGCAACCCCACGTAAAGAACAGGAGCACTTGTAGAAAGAATTTAACTGAAGACTACTATAGCAATGTAGGTAAAGAGTAGGGTGGCAAGCCTCCAGGTGGGGCCTGGAGATCTCCCAGAATTACATTCCCCCCCAAAGCAAAAAAAAAATTCCCCGGGGGGGGGGGGGGGGATGGCTGCTTTGGAGGGAGGACTCTATAGCATTATACCCAGCAGAGGGCCCTCCTCTCCTCCAAAACCTGCTCTCCCCAAGCTCCATCCTCAAACATGGAGTTGGCAATTCTACTGAAAGGTTATGAGAAGTAAGCTGGTTATGTTGTATTTTCTGGGAGGAACAAGGGATTAGGCAAGGAGGACAACATCTACTTTCTGTTTGTGTTTAGTCAGGCTTGAGCAAAGCAGGAATGGCCACAAACTGTGAGAGATCCATAACATTATTTATTCAAACAAAGCTAGACACTTGTTTAAAGACAAAGAATGCTTCTGAAGCAAGTAAGCTCTGAAGCAATCATGCCTCAGGGGGTGAATTTGTGAGGCAGTAAGAGACGCTGAACTGCAGACTGGAAGGTCCGTAGTTCAGCAGTTCGAAACCCGAGTGCCACATGATGGGGTGAGCTCCCATCTCTGGTCCCAGCTCCTGCCAACCTAGCAGTTTGAAAGTAAGACATTGCAATTAGATAAATAGATACTGCTTTGGTGGGAAGGTAACAGCGTTCCGTGCGCCTCGGTGTCTAGTCATGCCGGCCACATGACCACAGAAATGTCTTTGGACAGCGCTGGCTCTTCGGCTTGGAAACGGAGATGAGCACCACATCCCTAGAGTCGGATTCGACTGGCTTTCAAGCAAGAGAAACCTAAGGGGTGTCACATTTTAGACATTTTCCCTCTAAAATATGCTGCCCTTTGGACCCTAAGGTATCAACTCTGACCTCTCAGAATAAGAACAGTGTGGGGTAGAAGGAGGTGTCTCCATTTTGGAGGGGTTTATCTCTACTGCCATCAAAGGAGAAGTGACCATGTGGGAGAGGAGGGAGAAGAGATTGGCCCAGGGAGGTGGCAACTTGTGTTTTTCATTTTGGATTACGGCTAAGGTGGGTCGGGTCCCTGTACAGAAATCCTTAATTCAAAATGTTTTTTGGTCATATTTAGAACATATGGGATAATGGTAAGTTGTCTATTCATGGGAATGAAAAGTATTCATAACATTCAAGTACTACGATCATTTCTGTGCTATGATGCAGGATAACTTTGTCCATTATGGAAGACGCAACTCAGCTAGACATTTTTTGAAACTGTGAACAACCATATTGCAAAACAAGTTAACGTAAAAAAGCATATTGTTTCTTTAAAGAGAGCCAGTTTGGTGTAGTGGTTAAGTGCATGGACTCTAATCTGGGAGCACCGGGCTTGATTCCCCACTCCTCCACATACACCTACTGGATGACCTTGTCACCTACTGTTCTCTCAAGGACCGTTCTGGAAAAAGCACTCTTAGCCCCGCCTATCTCACAGGGTGTCTGTTGTGGGGAGGGGAAGGGAAAGGAGTTTGTAGGCCGCTCTGAAGGGTGGGGTACAAATCCAATCTCTTCTTCTAAATGATGGACATGTTAAGCCAAAGTGAAAAACACTTTCATGTCCTTATTGATTTCACTGGAAAAATTAAGCACATGTTTAATTCTCTTCTAAATGGGACTTAAGAGTACATAATAGTGGTGGGATCATATCCTGTGTATTTAATTAGTGTAATTACTTCACTGAGACAAACACAAAGCAAGAGTCTGGAAAACAATTTCTGGTTTCAGACAATATCATAAGCCTTTGGCTCCAAATATCTAGCTTGGGACTCATTGCCAAATAGGAACAACTCAGATTCATTAAGCAGCCATTTAACTGAAGTCTGGAGTCTCTTCAGTCTCTTTTGCTGCCCATTTTAAATCTTCCCCAGCAGCCACTCACAGGGGTTGCAAGTGGGAATTAGGAAGGGGGAAAAAACAAATCTGGAAGTGCCTTGACTCGAGATAATGGAAGCCGAGTGTATGTGCTTTGCTATTGCTGGAATCTGAGTCCTGTCCTGATTTTGTCCAGTACTCAGACTCATACTGTCTTCTCAGGCTTCTCCTATAGTTTCTCCCCAAACTGCAAACAGGTTTTATTCATGACACACAATGGTGCCTTCCAGGTTTCTTGCATGACTTTGTGTGATCACATTGTGACTGGTGACGGATGGAAGAATAGCCAGGGATGCTATAGGAGTAATACAAGGCCAATGTCTTTGTTTGAACAATTTCCTAACTTAAGCATACCCCAGGGTGATTTCATTTGGCCCTTTGTTGCTTCTTCCTCATGCTGTTTTCATTCACAGTCAGAATCTCTTAGCTTGTGCTATGTTCTGAGTTATTTCTAAGCTGTTTAGTTATGGTTTGTGCTAAGGTATCCTAGTTTCCTCTGTTGTGATTGGCTGTGTAATAAAGTCCTTCTAGTGGTCCTAATGCCTTACAGAGTATCCTATCAGAAATCTCTGCTTAGGTCCAATCAGACCTCATGAAAGTAGTTACATTGTATATAGTTCAGTTTGGAACAGTGTAAGTTTGGATGCCGCTCTTCGCAGAGTCAGATTAGAGCTGAGCAATGTTCTGAATAAAAGCCTTGTATTGATCATCGTCTCCCGCCTTTCAATACATAAAAGCTTGTCTCTCAGAAGACCGTTCTATCAGTCTTTCTTCATAAGAACATAAGAGACACCAATGTTGGATCAGGCCAATGGCCCATCCAGTCCAACACTCTGTCACACAGTGGCCAAAAATACCAGGTGCCATCAGGAGGTCCACCAGTGGGGCCAGGACACTAGAAGTCCTCCCACTGCTGCCCACCCCCAGCACCAAGAACACAGAGCATCACTTGCCCCAGACTGAGAGTTTCTATCTATACTTTGTGGTTAATAGCCGCTGATGGACCTCTGCTCCATATGTTTATCCAATTCCCTCTTGAAGTCATCCATGCTTGTCGCCTCCACTACCTCCTGTGGCTGTGAATCATTCTTTGGGTGAAGAAGTACTTCCTTTTATCCATTCTAACCTGACTGCTCAGCAATTTCATGGAGTGCCCACGAGTTCTTGTCTTGTGAGAAAGGGAGAAAAGTACTTCTTTCTTTACCTGCCCTATCCCATGCATAATCTTGTAAACCTCTGTCATGTCACCCCTCAGTTGTCATTTCGACAAGCTAAAGAGCCCCAAGTGAGGAAGGTAACTGAGGAAGGTAACAAGGCAGAGTTCCTTATCTGCTGACCTTCACAATAACATTGCATCAGGTCTGGCCCGTACACTATACTGTGGTTTAGGAGATATCCTACCCCCACTTAGTCTGTGTAAGTCTGGGAAAGGATTGCTCTGCTTTTATGATGGTGATGTGGCTCTAAAACATGATCTGCCTAGAGGGCTTTAGAACTGAGTGGGTGAGATTTGTCTGAAAATCAATACATATAAAATAAACATTTTAGTTTGGAGTGTTTACCTCTTTGTAAATATAGAGACTGTTGTAAAATGATCTTTAGTTGCAGATACACATCAAGAATTTAATCAGGGGGAAGGAAATATTCTATGGCTAAGGTTGCAAAACACATTATCAAGGAGTGGTGATAGGACACAGCAAATCAAGCAGGATCACATGGAAAGGCACAAGATTGCCAAGAAGTGATGAGAGCAAATGTAATAGCTCTGTAAGTAATCAGGAAGGTTTTGAAACTCCTGTTCTACACAGGATATTTTTCCTCTCTCCCTTCAGGAGCAATATGGCTATTAAATTTTGTAGCCATATCCTGTGACAACATGGCAGCATAATAACACCCATGGCATTTGTCTTCATTGCATGTTAACACTTGCAGAGTAAGAAAAAAAAAGATGCTAATAGGGGAGTCTTTTAAGTATGTATTTTCATGCAAATTATCCAGCTGTATTTTATCTCTGGAAATGAGCTAAAAATAAATAAACTCTTCCAAATTTTTTGAATATTTGAACTTGAGAGAGTATAAAGCACAACGTTGCCCTTTGGAGTAGCAGCTTGCAGAAAGATACTTTGGATCCCACAGATCTGCTTTGATTCTGGTAAGGGGAGCACTTACTGTTCCCCATGCAAGGAGCCTTTCCTTGAAGCACAAGGTTCTAAAGGGCCCTGTGGGACTTACGACAATTCCACAGAGCCTGCAAGATAGAACTCTTCTGTTGGGCTTTCAGTTGAGGCAGCCGACGCCCACCCTCCTTTCTGGTTGGCCTCCCATCATTGTCCTGGATTCAAACAGCTACCTAGGAACCCATACTACTGTTCCATCTTAACTGCTGAGACATCTGATTAGACCTTGCATGGCATTTAGAGGGTGATTTCCCACAAGCGCTGCTCTGCGCTCACTCTTCTCTTTGGCCTGATGGTATGTGTCAATTTCACACAAGCTGCTGCGCGACCACATTTTGCCCCGCAGCTTTGTGCGATTTTCCCCGCGTCTACTCAATCTTATTTTTTGAGGATTGAGTAGACGCAGGGAAAATCGCACAAAGCTGCGGGGCAAAATGTGGCTGCGCAGCAGCTTGTGTGAAATTGACACATACCATCGGGGCAAAAGGGAGGAGTGAGCCCGGAGCAGCGCTTGTGGCAAATCACCATATGACTTTTGTACTGTTTTAATTTGTTGTTTTAAATTGGTTTTAATTTTTACTGTAATTTGTATTAATATTGATGGAACCAGCCCTGAACCTGCTTGTGGGAATGGCAGGATGTAAGTCCAATAAAATAATAAATAAATAGATAGATAGATTTGAATCCTGCAGATCCACTCTGTGAATGGTAATGCTTTACCCCCACCCACCTCAAGAAATCTTCTCTTGCTGTTTTGCTGCTCATTCTGCATGCTGTTCAGAGTCCCCTGCATTGGTGGATTGGGTCTTCTTTCTCTGGTGGAAAGCACTGCCATTAGTGGAATGGATCCTCAAGATCTAACCTGTAGAAAAGAGTAAGAGTCCAGTAGCACCTTAAACACGAACAAAATTTGTGCTAGGGTATGAGCTTTCTTGAGTCACTACTCACTTCTTCAGATACAGCTGTATCTGAAGAAGTGAGTAGTGACTCAAGAAAGCTCATACCCTAGCACAATTTTTTTACATCTTTAAGGCACTACTGGACTCTTATTCTTTTCTACTGCTACAGACAGACTAACACAGCTACCCATCAAGATCTAACCTGATGAAAATGCAGGTATAAACTAAGAAACTGAACTTTCCAAGATACAGCTACTGCTAAAACTCAGCACTTATGGTCTTAGCATATACATAGTGTTTTCCAGACATATTACTTCACTTCAAATGCAGCTTACATTTCTTTGACTGAAAAGAGAAGACTTGGTCTGCTTTCATGGAGACATTTGGTTCTGCCTTTGCTCCCAAACTGGAGTGTTTCTGTTTTTAGCATTTACACAGATCTTACAATTGCTTTGCTATGATCTTTTTTGAAAGAACACAGTTCAAGCATGTTGATATGCCATCTAGGCTCATTATGCACTGACAGATTACTCCGGAGAATCTGAGCAATCACATCTTTAAGCTTGACTTCGGATTTGTGTGCCTGCCGTATGCACCAATTGTCTTTCTCAAGTGTATTTCTGTGGATGTATTCTGCAGCTGCAACCAAAACCCACATTTTTTTTCTTAATTGGTGTGAGAATGTCAGTTGTGATGGGGGGGGCGGTCAAAGATTTTTTTAAATTTAAACGATTGCCCTTTCGCAGCTGCGCAGAAACATCCAGCCAGCACCTTCCATTTAAATCCTTGTCCATGCATTTTAGCATTAGTTTATTTATTTATTTATTTATTTATTACTTTAGACTTACTATACCGCCCTAACCCCCGAAGGGGTCTCTGGGCGGTTCACATATTGTCGTTCTAAGAACTGATTTTTCCTATCTTGGGCCACATCTCAAGTTGGGGGTGGGACTACCTACCGGCACCCTCGGTGGTATATGTTTCTTCTGCTCCCTTTTTGGCTCGGCGTCTATTCATTCTTTTTTCCTCTTATTGGCAGCTAGATCGACACAGTTCTTTTCTCGGCTGCTGGGCTGGCGCGGCGTCCCTCTCCAGGCCCCCGACACTCATTATGGCAGCCACAGCAGCACCGCGCAGGCGCACGGCTTCATGCACGCCTCCGGCCGGCTCCGTCCAATAGGCACCGCCGTGCCTGCGTCATCCGTCATGCGCCTCAGGTCTCCGCCATTGCCGCCGTTGCTCGATGTTCCCTCTGGCCACCAGGGATCGCTCGGCTCTGCCAGCACTTGCCGCCGCCACTGAAGTTACATCGTCGTCTGTCGCCATCTGCACCGCCACGCAATCCATATTACCACCATGCCTCCTTATCAGAGGTGGGTGCCCCCTACCCTTCTAAGGGTAGGTACCCATTCGCCTACTTGCATTAGGTGTTAATTAGCTTTTGGCCCGCTGGGTTGGCAGGAATGAATGGGAACAGAAAGGAATGCAGGCAAGAGGGGGAAACCCAGTGTTGAAACTGACCAGACCTTTTCTGCTGTGTGTGGCATTGCAAGCTGTGATTGTTTGCAACGTGTGTGTGTGTGTCTGTGTCACCTGGCAGAGCCACTACCAAGCCCCGCGCCTGCCTCTTTCTTTCCCAGGGAGGCAGAACAAGGCCCATGCTGTCCACATGCACCTCTGCCCTCCTGCCCTGCTTGGAGGCCGGGGTGTGAGTACCAGCAGCAGCATGCAAGCACCCGACCCTCCACTGCTGTTGTTGCTAATAAACCACTTCTGGCTTCCTCCAAATGCAAAGTTGATCATCCTGCTTCTCCAGCTTTTTCTCAGCTCTGCACCACCTCCGTTGGGGCTCTCTCCTCTGTCCAAGGAAGCACATCTCTCAGTTCCCACCACCCCAGCTGATCCTGCGCTGGTGAAGAAGCTGGAGAAGCAGAATGAACAGCTTTGTATTTGCCATGCCACCGGAGCTCCCGGAGGTAGCATGAGTTTCAACTTCGCCCCTTTCTTGGCCTCCCACTAATTAAGGACCTGTTGACTGAGGCCGCATGGGGGAAAATCTACTTCCAAGCGTGCATCAGGGAGGGAATGAACACAAAACAGCCTCTAACTGGGCCAGTTTGAATACCTGGTCATGCTGTTTGGACTTGCGGGGCCCCTGGGAGTGTTTATGAACTTAATAAATGAAGTGCTGCACAAACACCTTTTCGGGGGGTGCTTGTTTATCTTGATGATATCCTGATTTATTCACAAGATAAGGACTCCCATGTGACCCTGGTGAGGGAAATCCTAGAGACTCTGTACAAATACTGGCTTTTCGCCAAACTATCTAAATGTGAATTCCACAAGGAGGAGGTAGACTTCCTGGGATATCAGATATCGAGCTGGGGGCTGGGGATGGACCCCCACAAAGTGACAGATGTACTGGGATGGGAACCCCATCGCACGAGGTGGCAACTACAATCATTCCTCGGGTTTGCCAATTTCTACCACCCCTTCATCTCAAACTTCACCCAAGTAAGCCTTCCCCTAACAGACTTGTTAAAAACCAAGGGAAAGGGTCAAGAAAGTGTTACGCCTAGCACCAAATTGGATTGGACTCCTGAATGCCAGCACACTTTTGATGAGCTCAAAGAGCTGTTCACCTCCAAGCCTATTTTGCATCATCTGGACAAAAATAAACCCTTTGTGGTCCAAGTGGACGCTTCGGATGTAGCCATGGGAGGGCTATATTGCCAAAGGGAGAGGATATCAAGCTTCCCCCCCTTGTTTATGTGTCTAAAACATTTTCCCCCATGGAACACAATTGGGCTGTTTGGGACAAAGAGGCTGCGGCCATCAAACTTGCCCTGTCCACCTAGTGGCATTGGCTGGAGGGCACTAGGGTGCCATTCGAGGTATGGACAGATCATAAAAACCTTGAGACTTTACGGTCCCCCCAGCACCTCAATGTTAAACAGCTTTGGTGGACAGAACTTTTCTCTAAGTTTCAATTCACCCTCCAGCACCTCCCCAGAAAGGCTAACTTCCTTGCCGACGTGCTGTCCCACCTCCCACAACACCCAAGCTAGAGGGAGGAGGTGGTGGACTCCATGTTCATGCCCTCCCAATGGGGGTGACATGTAAGGGAGGGGCATCCAGTTATCAATGACCCGTGCATCTGTAAATTAAAAAAATGCCTTAACTGATGCAGACTGGGAGGAAATTGCTAAAGAAATTTCCTTCCAACAAAAGGAAAATGGCTGCTGGTACTGAGATGGGATGCTATTCATGCCCATCGCTTTGCGGGGAGAAATCCTCCATCTTGGACATGAATCTAAGCTAGCGGGACATTATGGCTATTTAAAGACTTTACACCTGATCCAGAAACAATTCTGGTGGCCCCACATGCAGTCAGATATATCCCAGTATGTGGGATCTTGCGAAACTTGCCTAATGGGGAAGCAGAGACCAGGGAAAGCTCCAGGAATGTTATGACCCCTAGACGCCCCTGATCGTCCCTGGGGGGTCATCTCCATGAACTTTATAACAGACCTCCCACCTAGTAAAGGCAAAACAGTGGTTTGGGTGGTGGTTGATTTGTTTTCAAAGCAAGCCCACTTCATTCCATGTAAACAACTGCCTACTGCTAAGTCACTAGCTAAACTCTTCATGCACTATGTGGTGCAGCTGCATTCGCTGCCCCACAAGATCACATCCGACCGAGGTTCCCAATTTGTAGCTAACTTCTAGAAGGAACTCCTACAGGTGCTAGGCATAAAGCAAGGACTTAGTAGCACTTACCACCCTGAGACAGACGGGAGAACCAAATGAGTTAATCAGGTGGTTGAACAGTTCCTTAGATGTTTCACAAATTACCAGCAGGACAACTGGGCAGAGCTCCTTCCCTATGCGGAATACAGTTATAATAACTCTGTACATAGCTCCACTGGGCTTTCCCCTTTTAAGACTATACATGGATACAAAGGAGCCCCCCTCCCTACAGTGGTTTTGCCTGAACCAGAACAGGAGGACTTTCACACCTGGTGGCAGGGCTTGAAGGAGCAATGGTCCACCATTCAAAAGATTTTAGCCAAGGCTAAAGAGGACTACAAAACCCAAGCTGACAAGGGGCATGCCCCCAAATGGAACTTACAACCTGGTGACTCTGTTTATTTATCCACTAAGAATCTGAGAGGACTCTAGCCAGGGAGGAAGTTGGGGTGAAAATATGTGGGACCATTTAAAGGAACTCAAGTGATAAATGAGGTGGCTTTTGAACTTGATTTACCTAAAACACTCAACCATATTCACCCCGTGTTTCATTTCAGCTTGTTAAAAAAAGATCCAGGTCCGAACAAGTGGAGTCCACGACCAGCAGCCCCTCTACCTCTGATGGTGAATGGTGAGCCACACCAAGAGGCTGAAAAAATCTTGGACTCTAAGCTCAAACATGGTCACCTATATTACCTGATTAAATTGAAAGATTTTGGGCCTTCCCATAATGAATGGGTGTGTCGGGAACATGTTGATGCCCCTCAGCTCGTGCGCGCCTTCCATAAGAATTAGCCTCTGAAACTGGAGGGGTAGGGCCTTTGGGGTGGCAGGGTGTCAACTTCACCTCTATCTTGGGTGTGGTTGCCATGGGGAAATGAGAAGAATGTATACTTTCATTTCTGTGCACTTTGCTGTTATCTTCCTCGGCTCAGACATGTAACCTTGAGCCCCTGTCAGGCCTGGTATCCTCTTTCCCCTGGGAACTATAGGCTGTTATTTAGGTGGGCCTTTAGGTGTGATTGGCCCTGAGCCATTAGGGTCCTGCTTGATTTAGGTGTAAGAGCTTCGCACTCTTTTCCCCAGTTCTAACACAGAAATGTTAAGAGCCTGGATCCTATCAATGTCTCAATAAACTTTTTATTTCTTTGAATGACTATTGTTGGGAACTGATTTCTCCAGGGGTCTGACAATGAGGCAGCTTCTTGGCAGCAACAGTGGCAGAGGGTCAGGTGCTTGCTTGTACACCAATTAATGCACTGGCTGCCGATAGCATACTGGATTCATTTCAAAGTGCTGGTTCTTACCTTTAAAGCCCTGAATGGCCAGGGTCCAGCCTACCTCAGGGACCGCCTCTTCCCGTATGTTCCCCCAAGAGCGCTGCGATCGGGGAGTCTCGACCTCCTTGAGGTTCTGGGCCCCTGTGACATCAAGCTTGCCCTAACCAAGGCCAGGGCGTTTTCGGTGGTGGCTCCTACCTGGTGGAATGAGCTCCCGGTGGAGATCCGGGCCCTGCGGGACCTTGTACAGTTCCGCAGGGCCTGCAAGATGGAGCTCTTCCGCCAGGCTTTTGAGTAGGAGCCGCCCCCGTCACTATACCACCATCGTGACTCGACCCTACCATCTATCTTATCTGGGAGGGGGGTAGATGCCGCCCTGATGAGGAACATCACTCCTGGCGCTCACGCCACTACAACACCGGCTGCCAATGAGGGACACTGCATCTTGGGAAATTTAGTGAACTGTAGAGCACCATTTTAGCTTGTATGTATTTAATGTTTTAATGTATCTATATTTTATTCCGGCATCGCCGCTTGTTCGCCGCCCTGGGCCGCTTGGGTAGGGCGGGATAAAAATCCCAAGTAAATAAATAACAATAAATAAAATAAGATGGTGGAAGGTGCAGAATGGGAGGCACAACCTCGATGTGGGCAGGGGAGTGAAAGGGGGGGAAAGGGGGGGAAATCTAAGGGAATGTTTATGCTTTTGAATTACTGTGGCTTAGAAGCGAAGCTAGGGGGGAAATTACTACAAACCCACTTTCAAAAAAGCTGAGGAAACAGCGAACTGAGAGCTGAAGGGATGAAAATCAATGCAGAACTTAAAAAAACACCCCCCCTTATGGATATGTATGGTGAAAGAAGGGGAAATGCAGAACAAAAAAGATAATGCAATTTACAGGCACTGTGAATGTAAGGGAAACCACTGTGCATAAAGGGCACTAGATGAAAAGATGCTCATTTCTGAAGGTTGTGTCCACAATGTTACCATCATCCTAAGGTCAGCCCCTTGCAGCTGCCTTTTTCCCTTCTGTGCCACTGGAGGACTTTCTTGAATTTGGTAATTGCTATTGTACTGTACTGCACAATAATCTATTATCTGGTAGCTCCTCTGAATTCTCACAATTCATTTCTTCAAAAAAGAAAAAAGGAACTGTCTTGTACTTTTCATTATAGATTGATTTTGTCTATATTGCTCTGGGAAAGGATGGGGAAGTGAAGGTACAAGACAGTTGGAATGGGGCAGGAATTCTCTGCTCTAACAACTGTGTGGTCACTCCATTGCTGATGAATAAAAGCTGCACAGGGAATCATGGCCTTGTAGCTACAGCCTTGATCTCATGTGAAAACTGATTTGCAACCTTCTGCTTGTACTGTTTGTATTTATAACCATGGTCTTGTACTATTAAAAAAGATTAAGATCTCTACTTGCATATCATTTTGCAAACCAAACCTCTTACATTTTCAAAAATGACTACTTTTTAATTATTTATACTTATAATGCAAATGGTGTCTCTTTAAAAACCAGACATATTAAATATGTATTATCTTCTCAAAAGTTTATTATGTATCATGGCAGAGAATAGGCAAAAGTAATGCTATTCTTAATGTTGGTTTCTAATGGCTGGGTAAGTGACTATAATTATATTTGTGTGATTGATTGAAAACCACTGCTAAAAGCCCCTTGTATAAATCATACATTAAAAACAATGTTTATGTGTTCCATTTCACTGTTTTCTTCACTTTTCAAGGGAATAGAATTCTGAAGGCTGCATAAACACGGGAAATTAAGGCTATGCATGTATATTTGTAGCTTTCTATAATTTGTATTCCTTCTGCTAGTCACAGTAAGTGAGAGGGGCTACGTACAGGACTGAAACCCTTATGAAGATGCTGAATCCCTCCCCCAACTCATCACTTGTTTTTTTTATGACACCACATTGTATACCTGGTGGTGTGGGAAAAGCAACTCACCCTGTCACACAACTATAACAGACTCGATATGATTGCAAGACTAATGCAATCCTAATATTTATATTTTATTTTTATTTATAATTTCAATTTATAGCTCTCCCTCCCCGCAACGCAGGCTCAGGGCGGCTCACAAACAGGTAAAACCAACACATAAAACAGATTAAAACCATATAAAAACATTACTACTATGTTATAACATAATTACAACCTATTAAGTGCTCTAGATGTTCAAACAAGATCTTCCATAAAGATGACGTCTCGAAGATGGTACACCCAATCAGTGCTGCTAGTTCCATGAGGC
This sequence comes from Gekko japonicus, assembly GCF_001447785.1. Lineage (NCBI taxonomy): Eukaryota > Metazoa > Chordata > Lepidosauria > Squamata > Gekkonidae > Gekko > Gekko japonicus. The sequence goes on along the minus strand of NW_015171509.1, from coordinate 576,239 downwards.
GCTGTTGTTTTCTCTTCCCAGAGCCAGAAGCTAGTGATGGTAAAATGGTGGCGGCTCCTACTCAAAAGCCTGGCGGAAGAGCTCCGTTTTACAAACCCTGCGGAACTGCACAAGGTCCCGCAGGGCCTGGATCTCCTCCGGGAGCTCATTCCACCAGGTAGGAGCCGCCACCGAAAAAGCTCTGGCCCTGGTAGCAGCCAGCCTGGCCTCCTTGGGGCCTAGAATTGTCAGGAGATGTTGCGTCCCCGACCATAGTGCCCGCAGGGGAACATATGGGGAAAGGCGGTCCCTTAGGCATGTTGGACCCCAGCCACATAGGGCTTTAAAGGTAAGAACCAGCACTTTGAAGTGAATCCGGTATGCTATTGGCAGCCAGTGCAGTGCTTTCAGCACAGGCTGGATGTGGTCCGGACTAGAAAGACCCATCAACAGCCTGGATCTATACCTTGTGGCTAATAGCCACTGATGGACCTCTGCTCCATATGCTTATCTAATTCCCTTTTGAAGCCGTCCATGCTTGTAGCCGCCACCAAAGGTACCCCATCGAAGGTCGGGAGAGGGAGCCCCAACCCCAGACCACCCCGATTCAGGCCCAGGACCTCCATCTTCACCGGGTTTAGCTTCAGCCGACTCAGTCGAAGCCAACCAGCCACAGCCTGCAACGCCTGGTGCAGATCTTCTGGACTAGAGCCAGCATAGGAAATTCTTGGAGATATGGAGGCAGTTCCTGGGAAGAGCAGAGTTTGGGGAGGACAGGGAGCTCAGCAAGTATTTACTGCCATACATGATCCATTCTACAAAACTGTCATTTCCTCTAGGGGAACCTATCTGGGTAGTCTGGAGAACATTTATAATTCCTGTAGAACTTCATGTGCCACCTGGAGATTGGCAACCCTAAATCCTAAATATGTACACTCAGAAGTAAATCTCAGTCCCACTCCCTAGTAAGCATGTTTAGGATTGCTGCATATGTCAGCTGGTGCAGATCTTCTGGACTAGAGCCAGCTTGGGAAATTCTTGGAGATGTGGTGGCAGTTCCTGGGAAGGGCAGAGTTTGCGGAGGACAGGGAGCTCCTGCCATACAGGATCCATTCTCCAAAACTGTCATTTCCTCTAGGGGAACCTATCTGGGTAGTCTGGAGAACAGTTATAATTCCTGTAGAACTTCATGTGCCACCTGGAGGTTGGCAACCCTAAATCCTAAGTATGTATACTCAGAAGTAAATCTCAGTCCCCCTCCCTAGTAAGCATGTTTAGGATTGCCGCATATGTCACACATCATCATGATGTTTTAAGAGTGGGGTCACTGACTGAGCATGTTTTAGGTTGCACATTCACATGCATCAGGGATGGGAATATTTCCTCCCATCCATACCATGCCATCTCACATATATGCACAAAGACAAATGTTTATTTAGACGTACATACTATTTCCTTAACCAGCAAGAGAACCTGCATCCAAGTCTCTCTTGCTGGATCAGGATAACCAACCATCTTTGATTATTTTGTATTGCCCAGCATTGGTCTAAGAGGGCTTTGACTTCTGCTCAGCTGAATACCCTAACCAATGAAAACACTGCCTCCAACATCCAACACACACCAGTACAATAACAGAGGGGGACTGAAGCAATTTGCTGAATCAGGTCCACATCTCATCCCAGTGAAGTCATTAGAAAAATTGCCTGGACTTTCAACAGCATGTATGGCCCATTTCACAGCTTGGCAGACTTCATTTCAGTTTTAAAAAACAGATATTCCCATTTATAAACTTTGGGTTAAACAATAGTCTGAATACAAAATATTGTATCTGAAAACTTTTGCACAATCTTTTTAAAAAAATGTAAAAAAGCATTCTTTTTCATGTTTTTCATGTTTGTGTGCGTGCACCTGGAAGTCATGGTGACCTCTGGTGACTGACCCCTACCTCTCGACTGCTGGTATTCCAAGGAGGTCTCCCATCCAAGTACTTGCCAGAGTCGACCCTGCTTCGTTTCTGAGATCTGATGAGGTCCAGCTTGCCTGGGCTATCCAGGTCAGGGCGATCATTCTTTTTTTCTTGAACAACTAGCTTTGGCAGAACTCTTCTCTGGCTAGTCTTAACACATTCTACCTTTCAGACTAATCCATAAATTCATAAAAGTTGAGCTAGAAAAATGTAGATTTGGAGAGAGAATAAACAGAGGGTGGGGAAGACCGTGAGGATGGAATATGCTAACCACTGAATGATTTGGTCACATGGTCAGCCTTCAGAACCAGATCCATTCAGGTCAGACCTAAGTAATTAAACACACATATGAATAAGCAGCAGTTGTTCAAATATTTGAAGTACAGGCAGATCTGGATTTTCCATTTAAAAAGTCAGTTTGTAGTTCAAAAGCAGCTCCTGAAACTGAGCTAGTGGTACTTATGAATGGAGAGGGAAGGGAGGAATTTATTGTGGTTTGTTCAGCATGTCAATATAAAGAAGTCAGAAATGCAGTGAGTGGGAAGCATTGCTCCCTATTAATTTACAAACTTAAGATTCAATAGGCTGTCATAATCCTTAGGGCCGGGGACAGTTCTACGGCCTGCCTTTGTTTAGCACACTCATGCTGCTAATTAATTTTTTTTAAAATCCCTTTCCACAGATGAAGATCCGTTTGGGGAGGACTGCTGTATACGAGAAGAGTAGTGCCCTCCACTGCCATCCTAGGCATGCTGCAATGGACCCAAGGCGGCCATCCATCTGTCACTATTTCATCCTGCCCATCCCCCAAAGAGCTCATGGCAGCATATGTGGTTCTACTTCCCTTCCCAATTTTTATTTTCCCAACAACTGTGTAAGGTAGGTTCTGCTTTATGGCAGTAAATGACTACAGGTTATCCAGGATTAGAACCCAGGCCTCCCAGATCCTAGCCTGGCACTCTAACCACTACACAAAACTGCCTCCATGCCTCTGCATCAAGTATCTAGCTGTCTACTCATACTAAGTAGTGCCACACATAGTATAGGACCAATGCAGCTAAGGTAAAGAGCTTTATAATACATTCCTGTGCAAGGTCCTTCCATACCATGGAAATGGAAGTGAGAAAATATCAAATATGAAATTTTAATACATTTACAGGAAGGGTTTAATTAATCTTTAGTTTTTGCATGTTTCTGCTTTATTATTCAATCATACTTTAACATCAACAGGTTGTCAAATCAGTCAGAGATTATTCATGCACTTACATGAAAATTAACTTTATTTTAACATTAAACTCCACTAGATTTGGTAGTCATGACAACAAAGAATGGTTTCTGTTGTGGGATAATACAAGCCACTTTTTATTTTTAAGGTTTGTTCATATGGCTAAAAATTATTTGTTTAGATTCTTAGTTTTATACTTCCAACATATGCTCAAAATGACTTCTAATAGAAAAAATATCATGTATCTAAATCTGAAGCAGGACTGTGCAGTGTTGATCAGTATATCCACACACTGGGGTCACATACAGAGTAGGGAGATGTTCATACAAATTTAGGTCACTCCCGGGTTTATACAAAAATCCAACAATAATAACAATTTATTTTAAATTATAGAATGAAGGAAATGGCTGCCATTTTGAGGGAGCTCTCCTCCTTTTGTGAGGGCATTTGAAATGGGTGGAACAGCCTCCTTCAGTCACCCCACCCCTTTCTGCTGGGGCCAGTTGCCTCCACCAGCTATCTGACGGAGATGCCAGCTACAGCCCTTCTCAGGGCTACCTTAATGTTGTGTTGGTCCATTCTGGCTGTCAAAAGGCCTCCAGGTCCCTGCTTCCACCCTCTGGTAAGTCTGGGGAGGCTGGGGGAATCAGCTGCAAGCCCAGACAATTGATGAGCAGGTCAGGGAGAAGAAAAGGAGCAGCAGCCTCTTCCTCCTCCCCTGTGCTGCAGCCATGTGAGCCAGGCAGAGGGCAGTGGAGGTGCGACAAGCAGGCAGATGAAATCAAAATCAGATGAAATCAAAAAGGTGGCAGAGCAGCTTTTAAACTGAATATTGGGGGAAAGCCGACAGGAGATGAAAAGTCTCTGGTTCGGGTTGGCTCATCTGAGAGAGGTGAGGGGGTACCGGTTGCTTTTCTACAGGGAGGTGGATTGAAATTGTCCACAGAGGCCATGGCTGGTGACATGGACTGCCGGACAACGACTCGAGATAGCAAGAGGAAGGATGCAGGCTTAACTTGTAAGGGAAATTACAGCTGTTTCTATACAAATGCTAGAAGTGTCCGAGGTAAAATCGGGGAGTTGGAGTGCTTGGTGTCGGAGGGAAAAATAGACATTGTGGGTATTTCTGAAACTTGGTGGGATGAGGAAAATCAGTGGGACACAGTGATTCCCGGTTATATATTATATCGGAAGGATAGGGGGGGAAGGGTTGGAGGTGGGGTAGCTCTGTATGTCAGAGAGGGTATAAAGTCTAGAAAGATTGAGAGGCTAAGTGAATTGGATTCGCTTCTGGAAGTTCTATGGGTTGAAATAGGGGGGCCAAAAGGAAACTTAACACTGGGAGTTTGTTATCGCCCACCAGATCAAAAGATAGAGGAGGATTATAAAATGATGAATGCCTTAAAGATAGCAACTAGACAAAAACACTGTGTAATAATAGGTGATTTTAACTACCCACACATTGATTGGGTCAATATGTGTTCTAGTCGGGAAAAAGAGATTGAGTTTCTAGACACTCTAAATGACTGTGCTATGGAGCAGATGGTCACGGAACCTACCAGGGGAGAGGCGATCCTTGATTTGGTCCTAAGTAACACTCAAGACCTGGTGAGAGATGTAAAAGTGATTGCACCGCTTGGAAACAGTGATCATAATGTTGTTGAGTTCATCATTTGTACAAATAGAGAATTGGCCAAAAAGACTCACACAACCATTTTTAACTTTAAAAGGGGTAATTTCTCTGATATGAGGGGACACGTGGGGAGGAAACTGAAAGGAAAAGTAGAAAGGGTCAAAACAATTGGGGAAGCTTGGGATCTATTTAAAACTACGATCCTAGAAGCTCAAAAAATATATATTCCGCAGGTTAGGAAAGGCACAAACAGGTATAGGAAAAAGCCTGCATGGTTAACAAACAGAGTAATGGAGGCTGTAAAAAGTAAAAAGAATTCCTTTAAGCAGTGGAAAGCTAGTCACAGTGAGGCTGATAAAACGGAACACAGGCTATGGCAAATAAAATGCAAGTCTGAGGTCAGGCAGGCAAAAAGGGAATATGAGGAGCATATAGCAAAAAACGTAAAAACCAACAATAAAACTTTCTTCAAATACATTAGAAACAGGAAACCAGCCAGGGAGGCAGTGGGGCCCTTGGACGACCAAGGGGTAAAAGGAGTATTGAAGGATGATAGGGAAATGGCTGAGAAGCTAAATGCATTTTTTGCCTCCGTCTTCACTGTGGAAGATGAGAAGTGCTTGCCCACTCCAGAACCACTGATTTCAGGAGGGGTGTTGGAAGACCTGAGTCAGATTGAGGTGATGAGAGAGGAGGTCCTAAAACTGATAGACAACTTAAAAACTGAAAAATCACCAGGCCCAGATGGCATACATCCGAGAGTTCTGAAAGAACTCAAATGTGAACTTGTAGATCTCCTGACAAAGATATGTAATCTTTCCTTAAAATCTGCCTCCATTCCTGAGGATTGGAAGGTAGCTAATGTCACTCCCATCTTTAAAAAGGGTTCCAGAGGAGATCCGGGAAATTACAGGCCAGTCAGTCTGACGTCGATACCGGGTAAATTGGTGGAAACCATTATTAAGGAAAGAATTAGTAGGCACATAGATGAACAAAACCTATTGAGGCAGACTCAGCACGGTTTCTGTAAGGGAAGATCTTGTCTCACTAACCTGTTAGTGTTCTTTGAGGGGGTGAACAAACATGTGGACAAGGGGGATCCAATAGATATTATTTACCTTGACTTCCAGAAAGCTTTTGATAAAGTTCCTCATCAAAGGCTCCTAAGTAAGCTCAAAAATCATGGGATAGAAGGACAAGTCCTTTTATGGATCAAAAACTGGCTAGTTCATAGAAAACAGAGAGTGAGTGTAGGTGGGCAATTTTCTCAGTGGAGGGTGGTAAGCAGTGGGGTACCGCAGGGATCAGTACTTGGTCCACTGCTTTTTAACTTGTTCATTAATGATTTGGAGATGGGAGTAAGCAGTGAAGTGGCTAAATTTGCGGATGATACAAAGTTGTTCAGGGTGGTGAAAACCAGTGAGGATTGTGAGGCACTCCAAGGGGATCTGTCAAGGATGGGCGAGTGGGCGTCAACATGGCAAATGGGGTTCAATGTGGCCAAGTGCAAGGTGATGCACATTGGAGCCAAAAATCCTAAATATAAATACACATTGATGGGGTCTGAACTGGCAGAGACTGAGCAAGAGAGAGATCTTGGAGTTGTAGTGGATAACTCACTGAAAATGTCGAGACAGTGTGTGACTGCAATAAAGAAGGCCAATGCTATGCTGGGGATTATTAGGAAGGGTATTGAAAACAGATCAGCCAATATAATAATGCCCCTATATAAATCAATGGTGAGACCTCATTTGGAATACTGTGTGCAGTTCTGGGCACCACACCTTAAAAAGGATATTATAGCTTTGGAAAAAGTGCAGAAAAGGGCAACTCGAATGATAAAAGGGTTGGAACACTTTCCCTATGAGGAAAGGTTAAAGCGCTTAGGGCTCTTTAGCTTGGAGAAAAGACGACTGAGGGGTGACATGATCGAGGTTTATAAGATTATGCATGGGAAAGAGCAGGTAAAGAAAGAGGTACTTTTCTCCCTTTCTCACAATACAAGAACTCGTGGGCACTCCATGAAACTGCAGAGCGGTCGGGTTAGAATGGATAAAAGGAAGTACTTCTTCACCCAAAGAGTGATTAACACATGGAATTCACTGCCACAGGAAGTGGTGGGTGCTACAAGCATGGACGGCTTCAAAAGGGAATAAGACAAGCATACTGAGCAGAGGTCCATCAGTGGCTATTAGCCACAAGGTATAGCTAGGGGCTCTGGGGCAAGTGATGCTCTGTCTTCTTGGTGCTTGGGGGGGGTCAACAGTGGGAGGGCTTCTAATGTCCTGGCCCCACTGCTGGACCTCCTGATGGCACTGGTATTTCTGGCCACTGTGTGACACAGAGTGTTGGACTGGATGGGCCTTTGGCCTGATCCAACATTGGCGTCTCTTATGTTCTTATGTTCTTATGAAATGATGGGATTCCTCCCTCTGCAAATCTTGCAGGTCTCCTGATTATAAAGACATATCAATAATTAAAATCAATGGCAACCAGTAAAATCAGTAAAATCAGTAAAACAGCATAGTAAACATCACAGTAAACAACTTCCATTGGTGGTTTAAAATGCGCAATGAAACAATTTCAGCTAGAATTTGGGAGTGCTCTTGGATGTCTCCGTAACAATGGAGACCCAGGTAGCAGCCCCTGTGAACTCAGCCTTTTATCATCTTTGGCTGATTAGGCAGTTGGTTCCCTTCCTCGAACACGATGACTTGGCAACAGTGATCCACATGATGGTCACCTCGAGATTGGATTGCTGTAATGCTCTCTACATGGGGCTGCCCTTGTCTCAAATATGGAAGCTGCAGCTGGTGCAGAATGCGGCGACCAGATTGCTCCTTGCTGAGAATTTTATAGCTAATCCTCTAAAGAAGGCTTTACTCGCATCCCATACTACCTTCAACAAGGTATCATGGTTAAGTTTCTGTTGAAAAAAGACTTTCATTTCTTGTTTGGTTTCAGTTAGAAATTGTGTATTCTTAAGAAGAGAGGTATATAATCTCCATCTAAATTTCTTGCTTGTTCCAGTCAATGAGATCAGCACTGGGTTGTGGTCAGCAAAGGTCCTCAGAAGTATTTCCATATCCTTAAGATCATTTATAAGATCCGTAGATAGAAAGCACATATCAATTCGAGACCATGAATTTTGTATATCTGAATAATATGTATAATTTCTTCCAGTTGGGTTTTGATGTCTCCAGGTATCTATCAAGATGAATTCTTTTACTATTTTGAAAAAAGACTGCGGTAAATGCCCCTTCTTCTTCTTACCAATTTTTGGTGTCTGTTTGTCAAGATCCAGGTTAACAACTCCATTGAAGTCTCCTAACAAGCATATATTAGCGTAGTCCAAGTTCATCAATTTCTCTTTTAAGTACTATAAACTTTTGCTTGCTGTTCGTTTGGAGTATATACAGTTGTTAAAAGTATCTTCTTATTAT
>NW_015171509.1:532665-567940 GCF_001447785.1 Gekko japonicus | reverse complement strand
CAGTGGGTTTCAGGTCTTCTTTCTTTTATGTAGACCGCAAGGCCACATTTTTTTTGTTTATCAGAGGCTGTAAAAAGCATGCCAAGTTTTTTTACATTGAAAATAACGTTGATCTTTACATCTTAAATGAGTTTCTTGTAAGCATATAACATCAGCTCTCAATTTCTTTAAGTTAATAAATATTTTTTTTCTCTTTTTGGGTTGATTTAGCCCATTTAAGTTACATGAAAAAATCTTGAGCTCCATTTATTTTTTGCCCTTATTACTGTTTTCTTTTATTTGCCTTCTTGTTCTCTGAGGTCATGGTTCTTTAATTGTTTTGGAGGAACCAGGTTCCTCTTCTTCTTCAGATGCTGTTGAATAGTCTTGAGTAGAACCATCATCTTCTTTCACCTTTATCATTTTCACTCTTGTCTTCTTGGAATCTATTTTGCCTAAGTTTTTTCCATGTTTCTCCAAATAATTCTTAGCCTTATCAGGCCTTAAATCTTTGACCTTCATAAGTAAAAAAAAAATACCTTCAGGAATTAGTCATCTAAAGAAAATAGAATTTGCTATTAATTTCAATGTAGGAAAAATATATTATTTTCTTCTTTGTCTCATTTTCCAGGATACTTCTTTTAGTACGACAATTCTAGCTCCATTCATATTAAGGGTAGTATCTTGCATCACCTTCAACACGATCTCTCTAGTAGAATGTTTTGTGAACTTTACGGCCGTCGCTCACTTCGCACAATCGCGAAAGTGTGTCAGTCCTCCATCTTAGTCCGACCGGAAGCCAGATGCTGTTGAATAGTCTTGAGTAGAACCATCATCTTCTTTCACCTTTATCATTTTCACTCTTGTCTTCTTGGAATCTATTTTGCCTAAGTTTTTTCCATGTTTCTCCAAATAATTCTTAGCCTTATCAGGCCTTAAATCTTTGACCTTCATAAGTAAAAAAAAAAATACCTTCAGGAATTAGTCATCTAAAGAAAATAGAATTTGCTATTAATTTCAATGTAGGAAAAATATATTATTTTCTTCTTTGTCTCATTTTCCAGGATACTTCTTTTAGTACGACAATTCTAGCTCCATTCATATTAAGGGTAGTATCTTGCATCACCTTCAACACGATCTCTCTAGTAGAATGTTTTGTGAACTTTACATGCACCTCTCTTGGTACTTTATTTCTCTTAGCATGACTTTATATATCAACTCTATATCTCTGACAATGTCTTCCGCCTCAAGCTCGGTGGTTTCTGCCAAGGCATTTGCAATAGTTGTAGTTAGGTCCTTTTCTTCTGGTAAAGTTTGGAACCGTAGCATATATGCCGCTCTTTCCATTTCTAATCTGATTAAAGCATCCCATGCTGTCTTCTGTTGAGATTCTGTTATCTCTAGTTTTGTTTCCAACATTTCAGATTTATCACCAATAGCCTGTACCTGTTGGGCCATTTCTCTCACTTCTTACTTGGTTTCAATCAGCTGTTTTTTAAAATCTCCCATTTTACCCTTCAACTCAGTAACCTCTCCTTTTAAAGCTTCACCTTCACCCTACAAGTTCTTCATTCCTTCAGGCAGGTCTTTAGTCATTTCTTTCAGGAGAAAAGACAACAATATCAACAGTTGACCGAAGAAATTAAGATGAAAAGAAGATGAATTTAAAGTTGATCCATTGAATAGAGATGCTAGAAGACAAATTAAAAATCTTCAACACCAATTAAATCTATTATTGACGGATGAAATGGCAAATAAAATTAAGTTTGCAAAACAACACTATTTCGAACATACTAATCATCCAGGAAGATGGCTGGCACATAAACTCAGGAAGGAAAGAGAGAAGAAGATAATCAAATCTTTATATAATGAAAAAGGGTTCAAATAGAAGAGATGAAGTCGATAGTAGAAAATGTCTTTAAAAATTATATAACAAGGCTGATATATCAAGAGAAGATCAGATTGAATATATGCACCAGCAAGATCCCACTAAATTATCTTATGAAGATAAACAAAGACTTAATGAACCAATAACAATGATGGAAATTATAGAAGCAATTAAGAAACAGAAAAAGGGGAAGGCCCCAGGACCAGATGGCTTACCAGCCATCTGAATCAGGTCCACATCTCATCACTATAAATATAAATCCCCACTATAAATATAGTATTTCTAGGATACTATAAAGCATTTGAAGATATTATTTTATTACCCTTAAAGAATACTATGACAATAATAATGGAAGGGGGAAGTCTGCCAAAATCTTGGACGTAAGCAACAATCTGCTTAATACATAAGGAGGGAACAGATCCAAAGGAGATTAGGAATTATAGCCATCTCGCCCTACTTAATAATGATTATAGGATCTTTGCAACAATCCTCACATCTAGACTAAAAAGGTATTAACAGAATTGATTCATTGAGATCAAGCTGGTTTTCTTCCTAAAAGACAGATGAGAAATAATGTCAGAATGGTCTTAAACCAATTGGAGTATTATGAAACCCATCCGGGAAAACCAATGGCATTGATATTTTTAGACACTGAAAAGGCCTTTGATAACGTGAACTGGCAGTTTATGAAAGAGTAATTGAAAATAATGGACTTTGGACAAAATTTTACACATGCAGTTGAGATGATTTATCATAAACAAAAAGCAAAGATTATTATAAATAGTGATTTAACAGATACAGTACTAGTAGAAAAAGGTACTAGACAAGGATGTCCATTATCCCCATTATTGTTTATTTTTACTCTTGAACTCCTAACAAGGGCAATTAGGAAAGACACTGGAATTAAAGGTACATGTTTTAAAAAAGAAGAATACACCTAGTTTTTATTCTGGAAGATCTGATGGACTCTGCTAAAAACTTACTAAATATCCTATCACAATTTGGAAATCTTGCGGGAATGAAAATAAATAGAAGTCCAAAATTATGACTAAGAACATGACGAATCAACAATAAGAAGAACTAGTTAATCAAACAGGATTCCTCTGGGCTAAAAAGGTGAAACACTTAGGAAGACATATAACACCAAAATGTAGCTCTTTATTAAAGGATAATTACATGAAATTATTGCAAGAATTAAAAACAGACTTGGAGAAATGGAAAGATCTACAGTTATCACTAACAGATAGGATTACTGCTATTAAAATGAACATTCTACCCAGAGTAATCTTTCTCCTTCAAACTATTCCTATTATATTGAAAGATTCTTTCTTCTCAGAACTGAATAAAATGACTGTTAATTTTATTTGGAAAAGCAAAAAACCCCTAATGTTAAAATAAAAACTTTGCAAGACTTTAAAGAAAGGGGTGGGTTCGCACTCCCAGACTGGAGAATTTACTACAGAGCCTGTTGTTTAGTATGGTTAAGACATTGGATTACCGTATGTTGGAAGATAAATAACTCTTGACTCTGTCATGACTTAAAAATGGGATGGCATGCATTTTTGTGGCATGGAATGGCGAAGGGACATAAATATTTTAAAGACCACCTTATGAAGAAATCTATATTGATAATTGGGGGGGGGGATTGTCCTAAAATATATACAAAAATTCCCAGATTTACTTACCACTGGCAAGATACTTAGATCTGAGGACTTGCTAAAGGAAAATGATGAATTAAAATTGAACAATGAGTTGCTTGAGCAAGGGGATCAAATTGATTGGTGGATGAAAGTACAGATAGAATCTAAATATAATAAAGATTGAAAGCTCATGGGTTTCTATAGAGAGCAATGTATTTTTGAAAAGTTACTATGTACTTCTGAAGAGAAACTTACAAAGAAAATGTACAATTTCCTATTGCAAATTGAAATGGAACCTGAGATAGTAAAAGATTGTATGATTAAATGGGCATGAAATCTGGGCCATAATATTGAGCTATCACAATGGGAGAAATTATGGAAAGTAAACATAAAAACAACAAAATCAATCTCCTTTAAGGAGAATCCATACAAAATGTTTTATAGGTGTGTATAGAAATATTGATTTCTAAAAGTCTCCTGCCTTCTCCTGTGATTACATTCTGATGACAGGCTGTGCCTTATTTCCTGCCAACTAAGGGCTTGAATCTCTTCCCTTAGGAAAGGCAGGGACTATTGAAAGAGATTCTGGTGGCAAATTGTTCTGAAAACCAGAGAGGGTATAGACTACCTCGTGGTTTGTTGTTTAATGTGCTGAAAGTGCTGGGTTCCCTCACATTCCTGGACTGGACTGAGTGGGTTAATCCTGTACAAGATGGTATTTACCTCTGGAATGATTAGCAAAAATGTACCAAAATATGTCTAACAAATGTTGGAAGTGCTCTAAACATGAAGGTATCTTTTTTCATATGTGGCAGGTTTGTAGTTATGTTAAAAAGTTTTGGAAAATGGTACATAAAGTAATGCAAGATATTTTACAAGTAGCAATACCATTTGAACCAGAAATCTTCCTGTTGAACTGCATCTCAGATAAACTTTTTTGTTGTTCAGTCGCACAGTCGAGTCTGACTCTTCGCGACCCCATGGACTAGATCACGCCGGGCCCTCCTGTCTTCTGCCGTCCTCTGAAGTTTGCTCAATTTCATGTTCGTTGCATCTATGACACTGTCTAACCATCTCATCCTTTGCCATCCCCGTCTTCTTTGACCTTCAATCTTTCCCAGCATCAGGGTCTTCTCCAGTGAGTGCTCCCTTCTCATTTGGTGGCCAAAGTATTTGAGCTTCAGTTTCATTATCTGGCCTTCCAGGGAACAGTCAGGGTTGATTTCTTTGAGGATTGACTGATTTGTTCTTCTTGCAGTCCAAGGGACTCTCAAGAGTCTCCTCCAGCACCATAGTTCAAAAGAATCTATTCTTCGGCGCTCGGCCTTCCTTATAGTCCAACTCTCACAGCCATACATGACTACTGGGAATACCATTGCTTTGACCATGCGGACTTTTGTTGGCAGGGTGATGTCTCTACTTTTTATCATGCTGTTTAGGTTCGCCATCACTTTCCTCCCAAGGAAATCTTTTAATTTCATGGCTGCTGTCACAGTCTGCGGTGATCTGGGATCCCAGGAACGTGAAGTCTGTCACTACTTCCACGACTTCCCCTTCTATTTGCCAAGGAGTGATGGGGCCGGATGCCATGATCTTAGTTTTTTTGATGTTGAGCTTCAAGCCCACTTTTGCGCTCTCCTCTTTTACCCTGAGCAAGAGGCTCTTTAGGTCCTCTTCACTTTCTGCCATTAGAGTGGTATCGTCTGCATATCTGAGGTTGTTGATCTTTTCCCCAGCAATCTTAATTCCCGCTTGTGATTCATCCAGGCCAGCATTTCGCATGATGTACTCTGCATATATATTAAATAAGCAAGGTGACAGTATACATCCTTGTCGTACTCCTTTTCCTATGCTGAACCAATCAGTTGTTCCATATCCGGTTCTAACTGTCGCTTCTTGGCCCTTATACAGGTTTCTCAAGAGACATGTGAGGTGGTCTGGTACTCCCATCTCTTTAAGGACCTGCCATAGTTTGTTGTGATCCACACAGTCAAAGGCTTTAAAAACAACAAACAGATAAACTTAACAAACAACAAAAATACTTTATATTGCATGCAGTGACAGCAGCCAGGATTACTTTAGCTCAAGTATTGAAACAACAGATAGTTCCAGAAGAAGAATGGATTTGGAAAATCATGGAATGTGCAGAGATGGACAAATTAATTATGATTAAAACTGATTGTTGCTTTGGAGGGTGGCCTCTGTGGCATTATACTCAATTGAAGTCCTCCCCTCCTCAGGCTCCACCCCCAAAATCTCCAGGTATTACCCATCCCAGAGTTGCCAGTCTGAGGGTGGATTCACACAACATATCTGATGTGTGTATGAGTTAACTTTATTCAATTAAAAGGTGTTGCAGATGCACACAAAGTGCTTCCTGGTCTTACGAATGGTTCAAACCATGCTCTGAAGTCTTCCAGTCTTTTAGAAACTATGTGAGAGCTATGTGTGACTGGTGAAACTATAAACTGACATGCAAGCTTGATCCGTTCACAATTTCTTTCCTTTTCATAGCTACCCTTTCTGTTAATGTCATTCCTGGCTGTTTGAGATACTCTGTCACGCCCCAGAACAGTTTTCCAAGAGAAAGAATCACTTTCACCATGTAAAATTTGATTTGCTGTTTTATTTGAATATTACATCTTGCAATAGGAAATTATAAATTAGAAAGAAAAACAGTTATAATCTAATTTAGAAAGCTAAAAAGAAAAACATAGAACCATCAGCCAATGAAAGGTTGATTAATTACCCACCTTTTAATAGAGCAATTAAATATGTATCTGCCTATTTACAAGATATTTTAAAAATACAGCAACAGTACTTAGGCGCAGGGGTCATTTTGTAGAAAAAGAGCTAGGGGAACTCATTAGCATAAGTCATTAGCATATGCCACACCCCCTGACATCACTGGAAGTGTGTCATAAGGCCACACCTCCTGACATCACCGGAAATGTGTCATAAGGCCACAGACCCCGCCCCCAACGATGCCGGCCGCCGGTGCCGGCCTTGCAGCTCCACTGCCAAGCCCCATGAGGGGCCCGGCGGTGGACCTGCAAGGCCGGCGGGAGTGCAAGGAAGCCCCGCGAAGGCCCTCCCTGGCCCCAGGCAGGCAGGGGTGGGGAGAGGCAGGGAGGAAGCAACTTACCCTCCCTCTTCTCCTGCCTCCTCCTGGCTGAATGAGGGCCGGAAGCGGGGCGGCCGGAAGCAGGGGGCGGGGCTTCGTCATGTGCCCCGCCCCACCTCACCCGGGGGAACTGCGTTCCCCCGCGTTTCCCCCCGAAATGACCTCTGCTTAGGCGGAGGCACAGTAGTCTTTAATGGATAAGAATAGAAGTGTATTCTCTTCTCATTGAAGCCTAATACCTGGGTGAATGAAATATGCACATGGAGAAGCCCTATTCTCAATTCCTTTTCCATATCACCAGAGTCTTAATATAGTTTTGTTTTTGAGGCGCTGAAGGGAGAAATCTCTCCTAGTTTTAAAAATGGAGATCTTTCACTTTTTGTTAGAAAGAAAAACTGCTGTAAATCTTCTTCATTCCCCCTCAAGTTTACTCCTCAAACACAAGGCAGCATAAATAATGGAATCGATGTGCACCCATCCTTTTCATTTAAATCTGGATCCCATCAGTGAATCAACTAAAGCTTACAACTCCTTTGGAAGATAGGTTTACAGTGCCATCCCAAGCAGAGCTATATCCTTCTAAGCCCAATGACTTAAATGGGTTTAGAAGGGTATGACTCTGCTTAGTATGGCACTTTGCTTGCTTTGGTTGCCATTGTTGAAGGGGGGAGGTGTGAGTGAGTGAGACCTTTCACTTCTAGAAGACATAACTTTGAAAGTCAACCTCCTTCCCCTCCTTTTTCTTTCCCAGGGGAAGGTGTCCTTGAGAGGCTCTCTGTACCAACTTGGTCTGTAGATAACCAAGGCATATATCTTTCACTTGGTTGGGATGGCAACATTTGGTAATTTTTTTTTTTGGGGGGGGTGATTTCACAGGTTTGGCACAGTTGACAAGAATGTAATCTTGCTGAGCTGGAGAGAGGCTGTTGCACCTGACAGGAAAAACGTTAGGAAAATGTACAAATGTACCAACACTGTTTGGAATCTCCTTACTAAGGGCCAGACTAGCTCTGATATTTTTAAATATGTAAGCCCCCCCAACTCACTTTCCTACAGCTATACAGCAACTGCAGGGAACTAATTTTTAAAGCACAGCAGGAGCCTGATTCAGAATGGGCTATGGCACAGGGGGACAAGTGGCGTCTGCCTTACCCCATGCCATTTTCTTGAGCCAAACCAGCCTGTGGGCAGGGCCGGCTCGAGGTGTTTCTGCGCCCTAGGCGAGGCTGCCTTGTGGCGCAGATGCCAACCTCCCGGTGGGGCCTGGACACCTCTGGAGCCAGCCACCCTTTTGCTACCACTGCCACCGCCTCCCCCCCTTGCAGCTGTCAGACCTAGCGAGCACGCCCCACATGTTCCTGCAACACCCTCCAAGGCGGAAGAGAGATTTCTCTCGTGCTCCGCTTCTGAAGGCAGTTTGGGAGGGAGGTGGGGGGATCCTGTCTCCAGGCAGGGGATGCTCACCGGATGCCTTTCCCCAATTAGCAAAATGCTGACACTTGGAGAGCTGCTTTCAGGCTTTTGGCAGGGGGGGGGAGGCACAGCTCGGCGCCCCATCCAGGGCCCAGCACTCTAGGCGAATGCCTAGTTCGCCTAGTGGGTGAGCCGGCCCTGCCTGTGGGGGTGTTACTTGCTTTGTTTTGGAGCTGTGGACAAATAACATGACAGGGGGCCATTTGGGCTTGAGAAATGGTGCAGAGTGGGGGGAGGCAGAAGCTTTCCCTCCTTCTGTGTCATAGTCTCTATCTGGATCAGGCCCCTTGTCAAACCTTGCAACGCTTTGCTTGCTTTGGTTGCCATTGTTGAAGGGGGGAGGTGTGAGTGAGTGAGACCTTTCACTTCTAGAAGACATAACTTTGAAAGTCAACCTCCTTCCCCTCCTTTTTCTTTCCCAGGGGAAGGTGTCCTTGAGAGGCTCTCTGTACCAACTTGGTCTGTAGATAACCAAGGCATATATCTTTCACTTGGTTGGGATGGCAACATTAGGCATGGTGTGAGTGTGACTTGTGCTTGGAGAAGGGGAAGGGGCTCTTATTTGAATTTACTACATTAAGCTTGTGCCTGCCAAAAATCCTCATTTCTGACACAGTGACTTTCTGGATCTTGCATATACATCAATAAACTTATCACTGCCAAGAGAGAGTTGCTGAGTATAACTGGACCGGGGTCTGACACCCCTGCCATGGTTTAAAATAGTCCCTTGCAGCTACTGTGGGGCTGCAGGAAAGACAAGTTGATCCCAGGGAACCCAAATTGCTTAAAAACACATTGAGTTTCACTCTAAGAACTCAAAAGCAGTCACTCATGTGAAAGCACCAGCTCCTGTAATAATGGGTGGGAGCAAAGATTTTCTTCTTTGAGGAGCCTTGGTCTGATGGAGAAAACTTTCTCCATCACCAGAGCAAGAATCCTTGTGCAACAACAAGTTATTTTTTCCTATTAATATAAGACTGGGCTTGTCCAAAGTTACAAAAAGGGGAGAAAACTGGGAACACTGAAGGCAGCTGAACAAGACCTGTGACTGAGCAACTGTCCCTCTGTCCTGTTTTTCAGGTAGTTTAAACTCAGTCTTAGCCAAAGGTGCAAGCTGAAGGGCATGAGCCAAAGGGATTTTGGCCCTTTGTTTTTGGTCTGTGACTTGCAGGCTCAACGCTGAATGAGTCATTCTGCTAGCAAATGCAGCAGAGGTTCAGGACTTAGAAACAGATTAGAAACCAAATACAAGAAAATAACTAATTGGTTGCAAAATGTCAATCCTTTCCAAAGAAGAACTAAAATATGTAGCTTGTCATCTTGCCATAATTAAACATCAACTTTATCAAACAAAACATTTAAGGATGATCACTGTGCAACATACTGTAACAGAAAAACAGAATAATCTCAGTAAAATCAACACTTTACTGTTATAATAAGCAGGGCCGGCCTGCTCACTAGGCGAACTAGACGTTCACCTAGAGCGGGCTGATCATCGGGGCGCCATACTGCACCTGCCCCCCCACCAAAAGCCCCCCGCTCCCGCCAGAAGCCCTGCATCTCCTAACCCCAGCCGCCGTCGCCTCTTTCTCCCCACGGGCCCACGGCCGTCTTCATTCCTAAATTCCTTGCGCTCCAGTTTTGCTTTCGTTTTCAGAACACTCGGAGTTGGAGAGAGGTTTTTTGCTCACAAGATCCCACAGCTTAGAGGGAGCATTGCTCTGCACCCTGTCATTCCAGTCCCAGAACACTGTTTCTATTGCTGGAAACAATCCCAGAGTAGTCTGTCTGGGTGCAGAGACCTTAATGGAAAAATCCATTCGGTATTTTCTTTGCAACTTTGCAAGCCCAGAAGAGCTTCATGCTGAGGCAGGCAAAGAGAAGATGGCAGGAGCTGGGAACTTTGGCAGGCTCAAGCTTCAAAGGGTGAGGACAGGAGGGGGGAAGAAAAGATTAAAGCCATGGGTGGGCTGCTTCCGGCCTGCAGGCCTCAAGTCTGACACCCCTGCTATAGCCTATTTCTGAGACTGCACGGAACCTTACAATTCCTCTTCATAGCTTCCTGGTCAGGCAAGAAAAGCACCCAAATAATTCCAGAGGGGTAGTCATGGTTTTCTGTTCATTGCCAGCAAATATCAGATGTTAATCTGAGTTGGCAAATATATAGGTATGAATTTAAACAGGAGAACACTGGGTAGGTAGGGGTGGGGAAATTATTACAAAATGACCAGGCAAAACAAGATTCAATCAAAAGCAAACAATCCCCATGCAGTTGGTGTGGGCCACTCCTAAGTGGTGATTGACAAAGCAAGACTACCTGAGCTTCTAATGAGGAATTAATATTTTCTGTACTGAGATATCTACTCTCAGTTCTGTTCAGACCAAGACTGGCAATGTCAATTTTGCATTTGAGTCCAGATAGCCATTAGGGACTTTAAATACTTTGGAAATGTGCTATTACATCTACATGAGAAGACTTCATTGATATCCAACAAAACAGTAATAGATAGCACTCAGTATTGCACTCTCCTACTGCAGTTCTAATAAACTAAGTCAAATTTCATTTGCACATTTTTACATACATTTATGTAGCTCACTCTAGGAGAAGCGACATTTGTGGCCATAGAATATTTCACAGTCATAACCTCACTCCAGAGACTGACATGTATTGCACATTTAGCCTGGCCTTCTTCCAACGAACCTACAGCAGCAAACATAGCTGTCCCCCTCCTACATTTTATTCTCACAACCACCCTGCAAGGCAGGCTAGGCTAAAAGGTACAACTACCCTATGGTCATCCAGTAAGCGTCAGAGCAGAAGGGGAATTAGAAATAGGTCTTCCCATTCTACTCCAAAATCTTAACCAGCACACCACACTCAACATATTGCCACTCATCCCCAAAAAAGTTCTAAATAAAAAAAGCACATAAGCCATAGATGTGATAGAATGTCTTTGTAATATATCAGCTTGGATCCAGTACAGCGTTTCTGTGGGCAAAAGGATTTCTGTCTGTGGAGCACGGCCTTCTCACTTTCCCCCTCCAACTGCAGCTCAAAATGCTCCCCAAAATGCTGCAGCAGTAGGGCCATATTCTGGGGGATGAAATCCTCCTTTCCATGGAAACACTATTCTGGATCAAAACCTCTGGCTAGAGTGTAGGAATAGGGTGTTGCCAGACACCCCACACCCCCAAGCCCCAGTTGTCTGCACAGGGTGAGCACACAGAGGCAGTGTTCACGCAAATGTTTCTTCCCTCCGATCAACCACACTGCTTTCTCAGCGTTGCTAAGCACAGGGAAGGAGCATACATGCAGACACTTCCTTTGAACAGTTGTTCTGTGCAGATGGCTTGAGCAATTGTGCAGATGCCAGGCCAGAGCCAGTTTGGTGTAGTGGTTGAGTGTGTGGACTGTAATCTGGGAGAACCGGGTTTGATTCCCCACTCCTCCACTTGCACCTGCCGATGTGACCTTGGGTCAGTCACAAGCTCTGGCACAGCTGTTCCTGAAAGAGCAGTTTGTGTCAGAGCTCTCTCAGTCCCGCCCACCTCACAGGGTGTCTGTTGCGGGGAGGGGAAAGGAGTCTGTAAGCTGCTCTGAGACTCCAAGTGAAGGGCGGGGTATAAATCCAATCTCTTCTCCTTCTTCTTTGTGACCGTTTGCCCTCCCTGCATGGTTAGTCAATGCACTGACAGGTTACCTGCCCAGGGTTCGTGCATTTATTGTAACCTGCCAACAGGGCTTCTCTCTCAACCTTCTCTCTCTCTCTGTCTAATCAACCTCACATGGATTGTTGAGAGGAGATGGGAAGAACCACATGCTACCCTGAGCTCATTGTAGTAAAGGCAGAACATAAGTGTGCTTGATTCTGTACCCAGTGTTGATTCTGCATGTGCACAAGTGTTGAACTGAAGAATGCACCCATACCCAGCCACCAAAAAAGAAAAGGAAAAAAAAGTAACAGTGACTTAAGACAGCATAGGGTTGCTTCGATAAAAACCCTATTAACACAGCCTCAAATTCAGCACATCACCCTGCGATTTTAACAAAGATAGTTACTGTCATATTTGGGAAGATGAATTATCAGTTGATTCACAAATCAGTATCCATTTCAGAGAGGAGTGCTTGGAATACTCCTCCCCTTTCCAAATTGTCTATTCAGTACCATAATGACATTCACAAAGGGCTTCCTTTGAAGCCCAGATACAGATCTTGTCACCAAACTACTCACTCTCATTGAAGCCTGAGAGCACAGTTGTCATCCTTCATTTTAGGGCATAATGGAAATTTAATTGCCATATCAATTTAATGTGCAGCTTTCTCCTAAAGACTACTCATAAAAATTTGTCTGGTTGATGAGGTTTTTTTTAAAAAATCCACAGCAAATATCTACTTCTGTACTGTTAATGCACAGTTCCTTACAGAATAAGCAGAGTAGGAGTGGGGGAGCCAAAGGAGAGGAACCAGTATATAAAAGTTAGAAACTGTAACACAATTATAGAAGAGAGACAAATCCTCCAGCTCGGTGTGCAACTGCAGCTGGTGGTGGGGGTGGACAGTTAACATTTTCATCTGTATTCTCAATGAATTAACTTTTCTTCTTTAGTCTTTAATCTCCAACACTTCAAAGATTGGAGAAGAATAGAATCTGGGATTCACAGCAACATCTGTAGTGTTCAACAGAAGGAAAAGGTAGAATGAATCCTTCAAATGCCTTGGCAATGGAGGAAAATCAGAAATAAAAGAACGTGTCCTGTATTTGGTTGGGGCACTTTCAATTTTAGCATTCATCAATTAATTCAGCAGGATGCCAAAACCACAGGCATCCCAAACCTGCTTCCAATTTTGTCTGGTGAGCAACGGAGTAACCGGCAGCTTACGGTGCTGAGATAACGCCACAAAGGAGGACTGCTTCACCTGTTGTGTCTGCAGTCTTTCTCCCTTGTTCAACTAGAAATGAAAGGAAGAAGAAAATGAAATTGGAAAAGTGAGGAATGGGGGGAAGCAGCAGATGGGAAGCAGAAAAACGGGGAAGTGTTTTGCCCATATTTTTGCTGACAAATCTAAAACTTATTGTCGCAGAAACCTGAATCAGGATTCTCTTCTCCAAGAAGTGGTTGTGTTTAAACAGAAATAAAACTAATTTAGCTCTATTACCACGTTGATGCTTACTGTTCCAGAAATATATATAAAACATTTTTTTCCCCAAACTGCCCTACTGACTTCAGAGCACAACCTCGACTAGATACTCTTGAGCTTTCGTGATGCTTTGGGCCTCAACCATGATAATCTTTTGTTGTTGTTGTTCAGTCGCACAGTCGAGTCCGACTCTTCGCGACCCCATGGACCAGCTCCCTCCAGGCCCTCCTGTCCTCCACTAATAATCTAGGTGACTCTTAAAAGCTGCAAACATTTTTGTTATTTATATTTTGAACTGGCAAATCAGAGCCAAAAACAAAACTTGTTTCCCAAACTAGCCATTTCACAAGATTTTGAATTATTCTTTAAAAAAGAAATGCTAGTCATAACCACTGACACAGCTGCTGTGCCTCTTCCCCTTGTGAGGTTTGACACTCCTAGTAAATTGAACACTGGACACTGAACTGACACCATAACCAATTTAACCAGTTATATTCAATATGAAAAGCTAGGTGCTTTGTTGCCAATATACCCCACCAAGGAGACAGTACCCTCATCTGCTTCAGCCTATGGTCACCTCAGCACTCAGTAGTGTAAGAAGGCTAACTCTCACAAGCTCACAGTACTCAGGATTACTGTTGATAAATTGAATAATGTAGCTTGCCTGTCAGAAGTGTAGTGGAGGAGATGAATAACATGGTTTGCTAGGGCAATGTGTAGCAAAGACAGGTAATTAAGCAGTTGAACAAGGCACAGGTGTGGCAGGTGTTCCGGGGGATGGCCGACACCATTCCTTCTACTGTTCACTGCTGTAGGTATACCTAGGAGGTGCTGGCCCAGGAATGAACCGGGAACCATTTGTGTGCTTGGCCAGGACCATTTTCACTGAGCTTCAGCTCCATATAAGCTCCATCTAATGAAAGGTGTTTTGACTCCTGAAAGTTCATACCCTGAAATTCTTGTTGGTCTCTAAGGTGCAACTAGACTCGAATCCAGAAGCTCCATGTAATGATCCTTTAAGGCCAAGCTATACAACTGGGATCATTCCACACATAGTACCGGAGACATGCCTCTTGAAACAAAGGCTCCCTTCACAGTCCTCACCAGTCTGTTCCTACAGCTTGTGAGGTTATGTTGCCGCTCAGTGGAAAGTGAGGAATAGGCTCTGTTGTGCTTATATCTTTTTTTCCTCAAAAATACTTTTGCTAGCTGGATGCTCCATCTGCCTCCTCAACATGCTAGCTGTGCCTTTGTTAGAATTAAGATAATGACAGAAAGTGGCAGGAATACCCTCATAGGTGCCTCCTGTACATGGGTACTGTGGGGGTAATGCCTGTAGTCAGGAATGACATGGGCAGGGGGTGGTAAATGTGCTGCTGAATACTCTGTTGAAGTGGCTGTTGTTGCCATGTGATCCCTCTTTTCTACCAGATTTCTTCTAATCTGCTGCTGGGAAACAGGACATAGAATAATTACTTCAGTGCCAGCTCAGGCTCATCGGCATCTGTTTTACGTTGAACCACAGGACTGCAATTTTTCCTGTGAATTCTGCACAGATCTATCTGATAAACAAAAGTGTTCTTATACTTATGCATTATCTCTCACAATTTTTAAAGAATTTTCCTTTTCTTTATGAAGCTCCCAACGGACTCCCACACAAGTAACTCTTTAAAAAGAAGTTT
This sequence comes from Gekko japonicus, assembly GCF_001447785.1. NCBI lineage: Eukaryota > Metazoa > Chordata > Lepidosauria > Squamata > Gekkonidae > Gekko > Gekko japonicus. Next base: position 553,014 of record NW_015171509.1, on the reverse strand, counting down.
GGATTTATTTTTGGATATTGAATCATCTTATTATAAACTAGGATGTAATTTAAATACATACATTTTTGAAAATACACATTTCTATTCACATTTGAGCAAAACGAAGTTATCAGTTCAGCCTGCACTTTGAAAACTTGAGATGTATAATATCCATTATTACACGATACAAGCTTTATACAAGGAGCTAAAGATATAACATCTTGATTCTTAAGAACAAAAGGCACTTTATAACAAGGCAGTCTTCAAGTAATTTAAAATGCAAAGGCTTTGGTTGAAAAGAGTCTGTAAATGGATCCACAGTTGCTCAAGCTGGGGTGACAGTCTGGATAATTCTGCCAGCAATGCTGGCTCTGAGGAAAGGATTTTAAGGTGCAACTGAAATGGAACATAACATTCATTATTTAGAGACATCGTAGGAAATACATTTTAGGATCACTTTGTCAATGTGCTACTGCCCCATCATTGCTATACTTTAAATATTAATGGATATCCTCTAACATAAAGTCAAAGTTACACAAATGCAGACTAAAACATAATCATATCTTTCCAAATTAACTCCTTTCTGTAACCCTTGAGAGGTAGCACCATGAGACAAAGCTCTGCTCTTATATAGATAACGGAAGTAACAAACAGTAGCACAAGACAGCTTTGGGGGGGGGGAGGATCACTACTAGACAGTTTCCACAGTAGTGAAAACCCCCTTGTTGAGGCCTTTGTTGATGCCTTTATATCCGCATGGTATTTCAAATTCTCTGCAGTGGAATTTCCCTTACTAGGTGCAGACCCAAGCTTTCCCCCTTCTTTCCCTGTGTTTTGTGAATCCCCAATTTTTGCAACTTTTTTTTGCCTCAGGTACGAATGCACCACTTTCTGGTGGGGAACTCCCCCTGCCCGCAATTTCCCCCTCCGCTGCGCATCCATTTCCTCATTCATATGACCACCCTTCTTTTCCGGATGCAATTTCCTATTTTTAAAACATTATACCTGTCACGTTATTGTGTTGTTAAACTGTCAAGACAGGCAGGTCTGACTGGTGCAGGGGTTATTTCCTAGTGTTTTGCCAGCTGGTCCCCCCCCCCCTGCAACAAAGGTTCCACAACATGGGGAATGAGCGGTGGGGGGGGGGGAAGGTAGAAAAGACACTTCGATCCTGGTTCCTTTGTTTAAAGAGGAAGGTTTAGGAGACTTCAGGAGGATCCTTCTGTAGCACAGTGGAAACATCCCAGTCTTCGAACCAAAATGTACTGAATTTGAACCCCAGATGTAGCAGAATTTTTTGTTAAAAAACAGGCTTTAAAAAAACTGGGCATTTATTTAAAAACAGTTGCTCGAAAGCTGACTCTAGGGATGCGGTGCTCATCTCCGTTTCCAAGCCAAAGGGCCAGCACTGTCCAGAGACATTTCCATGGTCATGTGGCCAGCATGACTAGACGCCGAGGGGCACCAGGCAACATTTTCTTGTGAAAGACTAAGGTGGGGGAGGGAGTGCAAAGAAGCCCCCTAGTGTTTTGTGGTGCTTTCCTTCTCCCCCTACCCCAAGCAATCCTGAGTGTTTTGGGGACACAAATATATATGCATGTATGGACGATTCACTCCTTGTGGAAAAATGGATTTACCAAATACCCCTCCCTCTCCCAGTTAATGTTGTTGTTAAGAAAAAAAAAAATTGAATGCCCATAAAAAAATTCTGCCCCCTCTGGGATTCAAACTCACAACCTTTAGGGTGTAAAACCATGATGTTTTCACTGTGCTACAAGGGCTTCCTTGGTTAATGCCTCTCAAACTTCCTCTTTAAACCATGTACCAAGATAGAAGTGTCTTTTCTGCCCCCCACAGTTCAGCTGTTTAAACAGGTACTTCTAAAAAAAAGGCACTTGATTTATTTGGTTTGATTTGGACACATGTGGCTACTGCAGCCACATGGAAGTTTATAATTTCTCTTTTTAACAAATCTGTACATAGACATGTGTATTGCCCCCCGTGGGAACATGAGCTGCCAATCAAAAAGTGCTTCTGCCTGGTGATTGCATTGCAATGCTACCATGCATGCATGAACAAAAAAAGAGAGGGGGGGGGGCAACGTAAGTGACCACTGCATGCTGGGAAGAAAATATTCATGGTTACTGCAGAAATCATGTGGTGGGTTGAAGCTTTGCCATAACCACGGGAAACACTGAGGAAAATGCCCTACTGCAAAACTACTGGCGCAGACCTGCGGCACTGAATGGGAGTCCAAAGTGACACTTTTGAGGGGTAAATTCCTACTGCGGAAATGGTCCTAGAGAAAAATCAATGCTCTGAAATACTTCTCCCTCTCCACCTCCCAAATATCTGTCTTGGTTATTCAAAGTGGAGACTGCTCTGGACAAATGAGTGTCACTGTCTATCATTGGCAATATCACTGCAGTCAAAATGAACATTTACCTTTAGAAACAAAGCCAGATATGCCTGAGCCAGCTCAAAGTCACACCTTGTGTCCAGCATTGCTCCGATCATTCTTAGAAAGCTCTGCATCACCTTTACGGAACCACCATCATCAGGAGACAAGCCTCTCAGTTCTATCTCAATATTAGCTGGTCCCATGTCCTTCAGAATACCGAGTGGGGACTCATCTGTCAGAGCATTAATAATACAGTTAGAGCTCAACAAATATCAAAGCATTAAATGTCAGAGTGTACTGAACAGCTGCCCTACCGGCAGCACTCAAATGAGACTGAAGCATCTGCACACTGTCTAAAGCAGCCATTAGGTGAAAGTAAGGGTACAGCATCAGCAGGTGTTCTTGCTCCCCAAAATCTCTGGAAATTGAGGCAGTAAACGGAATACTTAAAAAATGCTCCAGCTGCACCTATGGGTTCTCTTACTTTCTTCTTGGGACCACAGGTTCTGTGCTTATGTTCTACAGAGCCCCATCTTTTCCAGTGTGAGGATACAACATCCATACACATAGGGATGCTCATAGGGCTCGACAAAACTTTGTTGTTCCCCTTGGTGGGGTCCCTCCGTAGGTACTGTACCAGAATGCTACAGAGAATGGGAGGTCTCAGAACACATTTCATAAAACTGACTCTTCTCTGTTAAATCACATTCCTTGGCACTAATTTTAATATTGATCCAATATTGCTGAGATAGTTCTTGCATGCTTTACTCTAAGATTTTAGGATACAGCTTGTTTTATTGTTTATATGTATGATTGCGCCATTTGCCCTGACCTCGATAGCCCAGGCAAGCCCAATCTCGGAAGCTAAACAGGGTTGCCAAAGTACTTGGATGGGAGACCTCCTTGAAATACCAGAGCCAGGAGCAGGCTTTACCCAGCCACCTCTCTGAATATCCTCCAGGCTCCCAGTAGGGGTCAGTCACCAGAGGTTGCCATGAGTTCCAGGCGCACGTGCACACACACACAAAATACAAAAACTAAACAAATAAAGGATTGTTCCATTCAAAGCGCATTAAGGCACCTAGCTTTGCAGGAGTTACAGCTGTTCTCAAGTATATGAATGCTGGCTGGATTTTTTCTCTCCTGGTTTTCACCACAAAAAGTCACTCCACTGGCTGCCCATCAGTTACCAGGCTCAATTTAAGGTATTGGCTATCACGTACAAAGCGCCATTATGGCCTTCGACCCGAATATCTACGAAACCACCTCTCCCCCTATTCTCCACCACAACCACCTTCCTGTTCTGAGTAGGGCCTTCTGCAGGTGCCAGCCTGCAAACGGGCAAAATAACAACTGCCCCCACCTTACGGAATGGCCTCCCACTCTTCTGGCTTCCTGCAAACTATGCAAAACTGGATTATTCAAGAGGGCTTTTCTAGGTAGGCAGCAGGGCTGCACTGTACAAAATGATTCACAAAGTTACTTGACTAAATTACTAGGGACTATGGTCTTTACTACTGCATATAGGATATGTAGGATCTTAATATTTAATTTTTGCATCATTTAACGTCTTGTGTTAATACTTTTGCTTTTCGTCAGTCATATTTTTAGACTTCTGGCTGGTTCTACAACCCAAATCCTATTGCACTATTGAATGCCCCACTGTGTGGATTATATTGACTCACTCTGTAATCCACCTTGAGTCCAAGTGAGAAAGTCTGACTATAGATAATGTAAATAAAATAAGAATAAAATTTTGTACTTGGCACTGTTTTAAAAAGTTGCTGATTTGGTTCTCAAAGCTGCAAAATGCCAAATGTGGAGGTATTTTTACATCAGGAGACAGAGTTGTTGCGGTCTCATTCAAAATGGTTTTATATTTTTTGGACTCAAGGAAAAGGACTTAATATATATAATTAGAAACTTACTAGAATACAAATTATACAGAATCACTTTCTAGTATTTACCAATCAGCTCAGGTGAGGATGTGTTTGTCTCCAGTCTTTTTGGCTGTTTTACCCTTTGCCTAGTTTGATAACATCACCCATTATTGCTTTATAACTACCTTTTCTCCTGGCTCATGACAGGGTTGAGCTGCTGGTTTTAATATGGTGGATCTTACCTTGTTTTATAATATTCACAATGATTTTTACTGTTTGATTCTGTATGGACATCTCTATAACATTTGTATCCTACTCTTCTTCTAAGGAGTTAACGATAGCATATATGATAATCCCCTCTCTGTTTTAGCTTCATAACAACTGTATGAGCTAGGCAAGACTAAGTGAGATACACCAATCCAAAGTCACCCATAACTTCGTAACTGCATAGGGATTTGAACCCAGGTCTCCCTGACCTAATCTGATATACATACCATAATATCATAATATTGTATTGACTCTCAAGAGCATTGCGCTGGGTGTGTGTAGTACAAAATGTTTTGAATAAATAAAATAGTATCCACCTGTACAACAAGATTTCCTTTTTCAAAGTCTGACAACAAATCTATTGGCAATAGGGGGCTAGTCTACTAAAAGGCATTTTCAGTTGTCTGGCTGTTCATTCTGTGGGTCTAAGTAAATTTTAACCTATCAGTAGGGTCAGCCACAAAGACAACATGATTATGAGGGTGATATTTCTAGTTGAACGCAAGGACTCTGCATACAGCTGTATATTACAGAAATGGCATTCCTCACAGATGAGGAAAAATTTATCCTTCATCTCAAGCTTTACTTCGAAAGTCAGTTGGTTTTTTAAGGCATCCATTTCTAATGTAAGTCTTCAGGATGAAAGTACACAACTCTTTTCCAGCCAGTTCTTTATACCAAAATGTCAGAATTCACCTCTTTCCTTTGCTGTTTCATATAACTTACAGTTGCTCTTGCTCAAGGCTTCTTCAAGCTGCACATGGAATTCCGATTTTTGTGCCAACACTCCAAGTTTCACTAGTTTTGACTGGAATATAGAAAAAATAGTTGCCACTTGAAATGTGTGAAAAAAACGTTACATATCAATATTTTTTTCTGAGGAAGTATATATTTAGATGGAATTTATGAATAATATAAAATAGTTCACATTTTTAAGAATTGGTTTCAATGAATTAGAGATCCTTCAATTAACAATTGTATTAAAAATGGAAGGCGGCAGCTGTCACAGTTTGAAGGAATCACATCCATTTATTATTACCCTTCCCCAGATTTATTTACTATTTTCAGGCTAGATGTACATGTGTGCAGAAATACACACCATTAACAAAAACAAATGGAAGAAATCAAAACAAGGATTTATTTGAGCCCCGTCTTTCTGTGGACTGGCAGTTCCAAATATCTGTTTATATTAGGCTCTGCAGTGTGTTCTGTGTATTTGTAAGTATATGTACAACGACAAAATGGACAGATACATAGTCTACAGAGAATGTGACAACGGGTATGAAGTATTAGGTTGGATACGAGATAGTTATCTATAATATCACTTTAATACCCACTAACGGTGCTGTGAAGAGTTTTCAAATATGTTGTAATGGAGACCAAAACTGAAAGAAACTTCTGTAAAATGAAGGAGAGTCCTAAACCAGGCAATGATCTAGGTATTAAACCTTACAGAGGAAAAAAGGGGGCATAATATATTTCATCAGACATACTTTTAAGAGTACTGAAACGGCTGAGAGAGATATATAGTGAAGTTCCGTGTTGTGAAGATACTTATTACAAACAGGTCCCTTTTTACCTGCTCTCTGTCATTTTCATGTTCAACAGAAGCATATCGCGGTATGAGACCAGGAACAGTGGGAATGAAGAATGGTGCAGATTTTGGCACTTTCGGTGGTTCTTTCGGTTTATTCTTTTTCTGTAAATGAGAGATTTTACACCATCAAGTTTTCTTATTTGGATTGTAACTTTAAGAATACAAAGTTTCTTAATTTTCCAACTATGACAGCAGCTAAAAGTCTAATATAACACACCCTACCTGAATATGAAACATAGATGAACTGTTTAACATTAAGAAATAGTATTGAAGGATTTTTAAGAAGTTCTTTTTCCTGAGAACCCCAAAGGAAATCCAGAGGTTACTGTAAGCCACTGCTATCATCTCCTCTAATGGTAAACTTTGTGGCCCTGCCCAATTGCTGTAATAGGAAGGGGGAGGGGTCACCCATTAAAACAAGGAGGATTTCTGTATAACTTGGGGAACCCTACAGGTATATAGAGAAGTATTTTAGGTAACAAATAAAACACAAAAAAGAATGCTGCCAAGTACACTGTATTGCTGCAGGTGCAAACACACAAGGGGCCATGAGCACACCAACCCCTTTGACCTCCATTAAACCAGCCATCACTGTACATTAGGCTAGCTCTTGCCTCTTCTCTATGGAGCCACAAACTAAGAACCTCACCCTCCTCCTGCTCAGATGAGGCATGCAGCTTCCACCCAGTACTGTCTGTCATAGGAGTCCAAATTTGTGGGTGAATCAATTATGAAAGCCAGAGGAGCCAAGAAGGCTAGGAAGAATCAGGGTTTTTAACAGTTTTAATAACTGACTTTTTATCACTCACTATCTGGCCGTTAGAAGAAATCAAGGCAGCCAGTGAGAGAGCATGACTGCTCTAATGCTTGCTAGTTCCACTGGGAACAACAAAACTATAGCCACCACAGCTACAGGGTAAACAGCATGCCCCACAGGTTTAGGCTCAAACCAGAAAAGTTGCTACATTACAACAATGGAGACACACTGCAATAGTTTGTTGCAGGTCTCCAGTTGTGAAGATTCAAATAAAAATCCAGAAAGAAGAGGATAAAAAGGAGGTTCCTTAAACGTCCAATTGTTACAAAAAACTCTAAGGAGGTCCCTGCTTCAAAATGCAGTTCTTCAGGAAACAGGTTTTGTTTACTATTTGCCATTTTGCCATAAGGAGGTCCCTGCTTCAAAGTGCAGTTCTTCAGGAAACAGGTTTTGTTTACTTTTTGCCATTTATGCTAGAAAACAACCCAACAATATACAAATAACAAGACCAGGTCCTGATCAGACGTCTTTGAATGTATGGTGTAGTCATGTTACCTTAATAACATCAAGATTAAGTAGGTTCTTCCATCTAGATTCTGACAATGTAGAAAGGGTCACTAGTGTGTCTCCCAGCTGCTCTGGAGAATCATATTCTATCATCTCATCACTTGTTTCTTCCTCTTCTGTGACATCTGCATCTTTGAATTGTAACAGGTAGGGGGGAAAATCAGCCAATACTGGGAAAGATATATTCCAAGGATAGTAAAGCTTGAGTGACCAGGGAATCGTCAAGAACATTTAGGTAATTATTTCTCTACAGCTACATTTCAGATATAATGATGTGCAGAGGGTAAAATAGCCTCAGTCAAGACACACTGTGAAGAACATGCCTGCAGCTGGAGACAATGACTGAGAATGTTCATTTCAGTCCATACTGCAGCAGACAGAAATACACACTGGTATTTCCATACCTGAGGCTTACAAGTGACCAATCAGCCTTGGCCAAGAGTTTCCTATTTAAGCAGACTACATACCTGGCTATCCCTCAGTTTTTCCTCTCATTGAGCCTCTTCTTCTTGGCAATGGAGGGAAAGGGGGACCTACTAATGCCCAAGTGCTTCTTTTTAATTTAAATTATGATTGTGGAATAATGAACGGTGCCCTCCAAATTTATTAATTTTTTTTTAGTCACCACTCACCTGAAGGGTCTTGTGGTAACTTACAACATTAAGGTCCGTAAGGTAAAAAACAACATAAAAACCAATATAAAACATTAAAATTAAAATATAAAAAAATGTGGCTATCATCATACTACTATTAAAACAAACCAAACGTGTGGTTACACTCCAGCTTTTCATGCCCTGCAGAGACTAAGCAAGCCTGGCAGGGCTCGGATGTCATCCAAGAGTGCATTCTACAGGATAGGGGCCAGAGGGTAGAGACAGTTTGGTGTAGTGGTTAAGAGTGGCGGACTCGAATCTGGAGAACCAGGTTTGATTCCCCACTCCTCCACATGCAGCCAGCTGGGTGACCTTGGGTCAGTCACAGTTCTCTCATGAGCAGTTCTCAGGCAGAGCTCTCTCAGCCCCACCTACCTCACAGGGTGTCTGTTGCAGGGAGAGGAAGTGAAGGAGACTGTAAGCCACTCTGAGTGAAGGGTGGAGTATTAATCCAACTCTTCTTCTTCTTCACAACTTCTTCCCCTGCTGACAGCTAACCAAGCCATCCTGGGACCAGGCACATGCAAGAGGCCCTTGGATGATGATCGAAGAGAGCACAGGGGTTTGTAACGGGAGAGGCGATCCCATTGGTATGAGGGTCCCAGACCATTAAGGACTTTAAAGGTTAACACCAACACCTTGAATTGGATCCGGCAACTAATTGGTAGTCAGTGCAGCTGCCGCAGAATTAGAGTAATATCAGCTGACAGTGGTGTTCCAGTCAACAACCTGGCAGCTGCATTCTGGACCACCTGCAGTTTCCAAAGCGTTTGCACAGGCAGCCCTATGTGGAGTGAACCTCTAGTGCATACTGGAGGTGACAATTGCATGGATCAATGTGGCAAGGTCTGACTCAGACAAATAAGGAGCCAGCTGGCGGACCGGGCATAGGTGAAAAAACAGTGACCGTGCTACCATGGAAACCTGTTTATCCAATGATAGTACAGAATCCAACCACACCCTGAGGCTCTTTACAGAGTCTACAGCCGTTAACTGGACACCATCAAGACTCGGGAGTGACCCTCCAGCTAGCATTCCAGTTTTTCCCAGCCACATGACCTTTGTCTTGGATGGATTCAACTTCAGCCATCTCACCCTTAACCACTGGACTACCATATCCAGGCACTGGGATAATGCTGAGAGCCCTGCTGCCACCAGCTGCTTATCCAGCCAGAGGAAGAGCTTATCCAGAAGGAGGAAGTCCTATACTTCCTCTAGTGACTGCTTCTCTATATAAGAAGGCAAAACTGATGTTGTATGTGTGCATGTGCCAGGATATTTTGGGTGAAACATCTCTCCACTCCTTTCCAGTAAAATTTGATCTAGCCAACAGAGAGCAACCCCTGGACTGGTCACTTACAATGAACAAGATTTCTTTAAATAAATCAAAATTTAAAACTTTTAAAATAGCACTTCTAAAACAATAGCTCTTCAGATTTTGTAACTACTAGCATTTTATGTCCCCTCATGGATCACTGCCTTGGCGTGGCGAGGGGGCTTGCGTGGTTCGATGAGGCTGTGGGTTATGCTGTGAAGGGCCACCCAAGATGGACAGGCCACAGCAGAGAACTCAGACCAAGCGTGATCCCCTGGAGAAGGAAATGGCAACCCACTCCAGTATTTTTGCCAAGAAAACCCCATGGACTCTATCAAAAGGCTAAAAGATATGACGCCGGAAGATGAGCCCCTCAGGTCGGAAGGTGTCCAATATGCTACTGGGGAAGAGCAGAGGGCAAGTACAAGTAACCCCAGAAAGAGTGAAGCGGCTGGGCCAAAGCCGAAAGGACGCTCAGTTGTGGATGTGTCTGATGGTGAAAGGAAAGTCCGATGCTGCAAAGAACAATACTGCATAGGAACCTGGAATGTAAGATCTATGAATCAAGGTAAGCTTGACGTGGTCAAAAATGAGATGGCAAGACTGAACATCGATATCCTAGGAATCAGTGAACTAAAGTGGACAGGAATGGGCGAATTTAACTCAGAAGACCATTATATCTACTACTGTGGCCAGGAATCTCGTAGAAAAAATGGTGTGGCCTTTATAGTCAACAAGAGAGTGCAAAAGGCAGTACTGGGATACAATCTCAAAAATGACAGAATGATTTCGGTCCGATTCCAAGGCAAACCATTCAACATCACAGTAATCCAAGTCTATGCCCCAACCACTGATGCAGAAGAGGCTGAAGTGGACCGGTTCTATGAAGACCTACAACACCTCCTAGAACTAACACCAAAAAATGATGTCCTCATCATCATAGGGGACTGGAATGCTAAAGTAGGAAGTCAAAAGGTAACCGGAATAACAGACAAGTTTGGCCTTGGAAAGCAAAATGAAGCAGGGCAAAGGTTAACAGAGTTTTGTCAAGAGAACACACTGGTCATAGCGAACACCCTTTTCCAACAACCTAAGAGACGACTCTACACATGGACATCACCAGATGGGCAACACCGAAATCAGATTGACTATATAATTTGCAGTCAAAGATGGAGAAGCTCTATCCAGTCAGTAAAAACAAGACCTGGAGCTGACTGTGGTTCAGATCATGAGCTACTCATTGCAAAATTCAGACTTAAACTGAAGAAAATCGGGAAAACCATGAGGCCATTCAGGTTTGACCTAGATCACATCCCTGATGAATATACAGTAGAGGTGAAGAATAGATTCAAGGGTCTGGATTTGATAGATAGAGTGCCTGAAGAACTATGGACAGAGGTTCGTGACATCGTACAGGAGGCAGCAATCACCACCATACCAAAGAAAAAGAAATGCAAGAAAGCAAAATGGCTTTCTGATGAGGCTTTACAAATAGCAGAGGAAAGAAGGAAAGCGAAAGGCAAAGGCGAAAAGGAAAGATTTACCCAACTGAACGCAGATTTCCAGAGAACAGCAAGGAGAGATAAGGAGGCCTTCCTGAATGAACAGTGCAAAGTAATAGAAGAAAACAATAGAATGGGAAGGACTAGAGATCTCTTCAAGAAAATTGGAGAAATCAAGGGAGCGTTCCATGCAAAGCTGGCCATGATAAAGGACAAAAACGGTAGGGACCTAACAGAAGCAGAAGAGATTAGGAAAAGATGGCAAGAATACACAGAAGAACTATACAAGAAAGACCTCGATGTCCTTGACAACCACGACGGTATAATCACTGACCTCGAGCCAGACATCCTGGAATGTGAAGTTAAATGGGCCTTAGAAAGCATTACTAACAACAAAGCTAGTGGAGGTGATGGTATCCCAGCTGAGCTATTCAAAGTCTTAGAAGAGGATGCTGTTAAAGTTCTGCACTCCATTTGCCAGCAAATTTGGAAAACGCAACAGTGGCCACAGGATTGGAAAAGATCAGTATACATTCCAATCCCAAAGAAGGGCAATGCCAAGGAATGTTCAAACTATCGCACAATTGCACTCATATCACACGCTAGCAAGGTCATGCTCAAGATCCTACAAGCTAGGCTTCAACAGTACGTGGATAGAGAACTACCAGAAGTACAAGCTGGGTTTCGAAGAGGTAGAGGAACGAGAGATCATATTGCCAACATTCGCTGGATTATGGAGAAAGCAAGAGAGTACCAGAAAAATATCTACTTCTGCTTCATTGACTATGCTAAAGCCTTTGACTGTGTGGATCACAACAAACTATGGCAGGTCCTTAAAGAGATGGGAGTACCAGACCACCTCACATGTCTCTTGAGAAACCTGTATAAGGGCCAAGAAGCGACAGTTAGAACCGGATACGGAACAACTGATTGGTTCAGCATAGGAAAAGGAGTACGACAAGGATGTATACTGTCACCTTGCTTATTTAATATATATGCAGAGTACATCATGCGAAATGCTGGCCTGGATGAATCACAAGCGGGAATTAAGATTGCTGGGGAAAAGATCAACAACCTCAGATATGCAGATGATACCACTCTAATGGCTGAAAGTGAAAAGGATCTAAAGAGCCTCTTGCTCAGAGTAAAAGAGGAGAGCGCAAAAGTGGGCTTGAAGCTCAACATCAAAAAAACTAAGATCATGGCATCCGGCCCCATCACTCCTTGGCAAATAGAAGGGGAAGTCGTGGAAGTAGTGACAGACTTCACGTTCCTGGGATCCCAGATCACCGCAGACTGTGACAGCAGCCATGAAATTAAAAGATGCCTGCTCCTTGGGAGGAAAGCGATGGCGAACCTAAACAGCATGATAAAAAGTAGAGATATCACCCTGCCAACAAAAGTCCGCATGGTCAAAGCAATGTATTCCCAGTAGTCATTTATGGCTGCGAGAGTTGGACTATAAGGAAGGCCGAGCGCTGAAGAATAGATTCTTTTGAACTGTGGTGCTGGAGAAGACTCTTGAGATTTCCCGGGACTGCAAGGAGATCAAATCAGTCAATCCTAAAAGAAATCAACCCTGACTGTTCCCTGGAAAGCCAGATAATGAAACTGAAGCTCAAATACTTTGGCCACCAAATGAGAAGGGACCACTCACTGGAGAAGACCCTGATGCTGGGAAAGATTGAAGGTCAAAGAAGACGGGGACGGCAAAGGATGAGATGGTTAGACAGTGTCATAGATGCAACGAACATGAGGTTGAGCAAACGTCAGAGGACGGCGGAAGACCGGAAGGCCTGGCGTGATCTAGTCCATGGGGTCGCGAAGAGTCGGACTCGACTGTGCGACTGAACAACAACAAAAATCAATATTGGTGTGCCGAAAGATTTTTTTTTTAAAGAAAAGGCTCTCAGAAGGTATAGCTGTGAATCTAGGTTATGCTTCTAGAGAAGCCTGTGCACTCTTGTGACAACATGAAATCTGGATTGCTTCCAATTTCGTTACGCATCATTTCTAATAATTGTATAAATTGTACTTTCAGCAGCACATCATCAGGATATGCAAACAATGACAGCTCTAAGTCTTAGTCACTGATACTACTGCAAGATGTTCTGTGTAGACTCTTTATTAGATGGGAGTGTGTCACAACATCTACATTTCTTCCCGAACAAAAACAATTTGAAAGACCCAATTTGTATCAACGTAGGTGAGACTGAGCAACATCAATTAGCAAGGCCCTTGACTCTGACTTGGAAAAGCAAGGTGAGTTGGTTCTTCAGAATTCTAAGTCTTGGTATGCTCCTAGACCTACAGCTGTTCCTGGAAGTGTAAACTGTGGCAGAGGTGAAAAGTGCATTCCACCAATTTCAGCAAGTGAAGAAGGATGCCTCTTCCCCTATGATACAGCACTTGGCAGCCATCATGCCATTTCCCGACAACGGACTGCTAGCACAGTGTTCCATGAGAAGCTGACCTTGATGACTGACTGTTGGCAAATAACATAAGAGGAGAAGATGATGATGATGACGAAGACAAAGAAGAAGATAAAGATGATGACGATGACGACAAAGATGAAGACGACGACGAAGAGGAGTTGATTTTATACTCCACCCTTAATTATCCAAAGGAGCAATTTACAATCTCCTTTCCCTTCCTCTCCCCACAACAGGCACCCTGTGAGGTAGGTGGGGCTGAGAGAGCTCTGACAGAACTCCTCTTGAGAGAACAGCTCTGAGAGAACTATGACTGACCCAAGGTCTTCCAGCTGGCTGCACGTGGAGGAGTGGAGAATCAACCGGTTCCCCAGATTAGAGCCCACCACTTTTAACCACTACACAACACTGGCTCTCTACTAAATCAACCACACTGGCTCTCTGCTAAATTAGACCAAAAGATTCATCTAGTTTAACATCCTGTTGTTCCTCACAAAAGCCTTTAAGGAGAAGGCAACAGCAATCCCACACTGCTGCTCTCCATCAAGTGGTATTCAATGGCATAGTACCTCTGAACATTGGAGGCTTTATTTAGCCATCATGGCTAACAGCTATTGATAGACCTATGCTCTACGCATTAACTGGGCAACATTGAGATAAGCTCTCTGCAAGTCAATTCTCATTTATTTATCCTTTCTATCCAACTCAACTATTTTCCTGTTCAGGTTTACAAGCAATTATATATTTTCTAACATTTGCCTTCAAAAAGCTGCAGCTAATACCAGCTTTGAAATCGTATCTTAATTCCCTTATGGGAGGAAGTGCCTGGAGTTAAAGATGCTGAGGAATGTAAAGGCTGGGACACTAAAGTTGTCAAAAGCTGTTGCAAGCTAAACTATGTCATAGACCTAATAATTAATTCTTTAAAATAATATTTGATTTTTAAAGTTTTAGTGCAACACATTTTGCTAATAGAAGATACCTGCAAATTACCAAGTTAGATCTCTGCTAAAACAATTACTGAATACTACCAAAAGGCTGCTTGGCAGTCTAATATAGCAATGAGGACATGCAAGCGTCTACAGGAACCAGAGGACACAGTTACAACTCCAGCACGTAAGCAAAAAAGAACTGAAAATTACTTCTCAACAAAAGAGACGGAGGCATTTAATATTCCTATTGCTAATGCAGTCCTAGCCGACACATTTGTCCTTGAGGAAAATCAAAAAGGTGATATTATGGAAGAAGAGATCATCTTACAAACAGAGAAGAAAAATGAGGAAGCTGACAATCCTCTGAAAGAGCTTTCAATGCTGACTGCTAAGACAGTGGAGCTTATATTTGTATCTTTGCACCGAAATAGCTCCAATGTTGAACAACTCACAAGGACAGTGTCAAACATATGTGGACTGATCAGCCCAATAGCTAAGGAATCTAATGCAGCCCGGATTGGCAGCAGTCTGACGTCAACAGGAGATAAGCTAGGAGCTGGTCTGAAACCTAGCCTAAGGAAGGAGTCATTTAAAATGACCCACAGCCAAGAAAGGTTTGTCTATCCATCTGCCGATACAAAGGCCAGTCCATCATTTGGAGCTCCAAAAGGCAGGCTATTATATATTTCAGAACTCTTTTTCCAAAATACAAAGCCCTAATAGATCTTTCTATGGTGGAAATGCTAAATAGATCAAGCCAAACACAGAGGATATTACTCACTTTTAATAGCCTACAAGTTCCAGCATTACTTTTCCGACAAAGATTCTTCTTGAACTCCAAAGGGATTTTTCCAGTTAGAGTTTTTGCCAACTCTAACATAACCCCTCTGCTCCCAAATTTACAGCATGCTAAAATGCCAGAAAAGTTGAAGGAGTTGCCTATAAAACCTTCATCTACGAAGACCTCTGCATTTGTACAACACCAGATTGAAGATCTTTAGATACTGCCTGTGAATCTCCAATAGACAATGCCTGCTCCCACTTGGAGAATTCTATTGAAGAAGATCTAATAAACTCCTTTCCGACTCTCCCTACCTCAGAACAATCTGCAATAACAACCCGATTGGACTGACTTAGATCAAAACGTTCAGTGTCCAAGAAGAGCCCATGGATCCAAACAGCACCTCATAATCTAGAGGGAGACAATTCAGCAGCAAATTTGCCTACTTTAGTTATAAACTCATCCCCTAAAACTACCTGATGTTTTTTGATAGATCTATTTCAAAGTCCCTTAAGTAAGTTACATGAAAAACAGTGAAAACTATGGCCCATCGCTGCACTGATAAAAGAGTTAACATAACCTCTTCCTTTATATTGGCTGGTGTAGGAGCCTAATCATTAATATGAACAGAGAAACAGCAGATTATTTTTAAAAAACAAGTTCTCTCTTGCTGTGACTGTCCCGAACAAAATATGGCAAAATCCAGCAACACACATAAATACCTTCAGCTGGACTGGTTCCAGGCAGCATTACTACTGAAGGCTCATAATCAGTTGGAAGTGGACGCAAAGAGACAAGCGAATACAAGGAGCGGTTAGACCTGGGGAGAGACAAAAAGATTACCCAATTTTTTTTGGGGGGGGGACGACAACACTCTATGTCCTGTGGTCCTTCTCCCTGTAGATACAATTTCAGAATTGAGGTTTCACAAATAAAATGTCAGCTAAGTCTCCATTCCTTTGGACTGGAAACCAAAGAAACATGCCAACTAATCCCATGCTCCCTCTCTTGGGCCTTGGACATTTTTTCTGGATAGCAACCACACCCTCCATCCCCAAATGCCAAAATGCTTTTGAAGATCAGGGGCATTTCATAAGTAGTTTGACATGGCATGTGGCTATTAAATCAGAACTCTACTGGACTCACTTGAAGTAACATTTTGGATCCCAGAATTCTATGGTAGAAAGTTCAAGGAAAACAAACAAAACTCGTTTCCAAGTCCTTGATTTCAGAATTTAGTTGTACTTGGAGAACTGGCCCAGTAGATTCAGTAGAAAAATATGACTTCACAGATCAATTTTCCCAAGAACACAATGTGTGCCTTTTGGAAATATGCCCTATGAAACTTTGCATGGAAGAACACAACAATGGGAAATCATCATAATTGTGCATTAAAAGCTGACATTTCTTTTTCAGATTTATATACTCTGAGTTCTTATGAGTTAGATTCTTCTAGGTAGCTTACAAATAAGTCTGCACAAAGTTGTTGTCAGTCTCAGCAATGGCAGGCTGTGTATAAAAAACAGACCTTTTTACCCTATACCGGCTGGCACCCATGCCCAAGAGCAAATAGGGCACAGGATGTGCACAGCCTCAGCTATGTCAGCGCAGCAAAGAGCAGGCCATCCCCAGAAGCACCCACTCTCAGACCTATCTAGGAGCAACATGCATGACAACAGGCAGGTGGGCAGGATGGAATGAGTCAAGGGCTGCTCTGCCCACACAGGAGCTGATCACAGTTACAATCCCAAGAGGGGGAGGCTTCATGGAACTGGCCTCCTACCTTGCTGTTGTCAGTGGCAACTACAGCCATCTTGGCTAAGTACTGTTAAAACGAACAGTGACTCGGCAATGAGCTCAAACCTGCTCTTGGCACACAGTTCTTCCCACAAATTGGTCCAGAAAACATTTGGTGGACTGTGATGAAATAGGCCAGCAGCATCTCATTCTACTACTACCTACGTAATATTTGTTCAGAATGACCTCTTAACAGGAAAAATGTCCATAGTCTAATTCCCTAGGCTTCATGGCTCTATTCTTTTGAGCCATAGCCACTACTTCCAAAGAGAAGTAATTTCCCCAACTGACATTTCTCAACTGTCAATCTCTTAACTGTCCCTCCTTCCCCAAGATTCTAAAAGGGGTTACCCTACCAGGTAGCTGTGCTACCCATTTAATCAATTTCCATTCTCTTCTAACCAATGAATTCTCTTACAACGTCAAGAAACACTATCCACTCTAAACATCTACATTAAAAACTGAAAGAAATATTTAGCATATAAACATATAAAACTATTTGATGAAATCATTTCATCATATGGACTTACCACAGGTAAATTCCAAGGTCATCCACATGGGAAGAAGCTAGAAAATCTCCAGTAGGAGACATAGTAATGCTTACTGCTGCTGAATCTAACAGGAAACAATCTACCAGGCTACAAAGAGAAACAGAATCTGTTATTATCACATAATAGATAGTATGTTTCCATTACTGGCTGGCATATAATGCATGAAAGCAGATGTATTATTTATTTATTTATTCAATTTATACGCTGCCCTCCCCGCCAAGGCAGGCTCAGGGGGGCTTACATAAAATAATGCATGAAAATAATGCATGAAAGCAGATGTCACTAATAGTAAGTGCATATACTTCAAATAATCCAATAAAACATCATGTCGTAGCTAAGCTCTCTGTTTTTTCCTGGGACACCTGTTAGCATGGTTATATCAAACAGAATTTATTTGTCCATAAAAATTCTATTTAAGCTGCTTGTAGGGAGCAAGACAACCTCTTATCACACCATGTATTATTCTACTAGAAATAAGGTATTGTGGAAATAAATACAATGCGCTCTAGAAAGAGGATCTGGGAGAGTGCTCTGGCCTTGGGCACTCAGCGTCAATTTGCTGTGCTGACATCAGCAGGGTATAATGACACAGAGTCCACCATTTTCTCCAGAGGAACTGATCTCTGCTACCTGAAGAGCAGTTGTAATTTTGAGTGATCGCCACCCCTCACCTGGACATTGGCAACAATGGTTCCCCAGGAGGAAATTTATTTATTTATTTATTTTATTTTTAAGTATTTTTACCCCGCCCTCCCCGCGAGCGGTTTGGAGGGTGGAGTCTATGGCATTGTACTTGCCTGAGGTCCCACCCCTCCTCTAACCTCACCCTCTCCAGGCTCTACCCCTCAAATCTCCAGACATTTCCCAATGTGGAATTGGCAACCCTATTACCCTCCCAGCCAACCATCAACCTACCTTTTATCTGCCCCTCTGACTTCAGCTTTCCATCTCCTCCCCCCTCTTTCCTAGAGAACAGTTGTAATTCTGAGTGATCACCAGCCCTCCCCTGGAGATTGGCAACAATGGTTCCCCAAGAGGAAATGGCTGCTTTTGAGGGCGGAGTCTATGGCATTGTACGTGTTTGAGGTTCCACCCCTCCTCAAACCCCACCCTCTCCAGGCTCCACCCCTCAAGTCTCCAGGAATTTCCCAACCTGGAGTTGGCAACCCTATCTTCTTTGCAGTCAAGCATCAACCTGCTGTAATCTGGCCCTCACTCTTCAGCTTTCTGTCTCCCCCCAACTGCAGCCTCTACCATGCTCTGAAGCCCTGACTGAGACATCACATTGGCTGCCATAGGGGGGCCATCTCAGCAGGTATAAGGACACAGAGTCCACCATTTTCTCCAGGGGAACTGATCACTGCCATCTGGAGAACAGTTGTAATTCTGAGTGATCTCCAGCCCTCACCTGGAGATCGGCAACAATGGTTCCCCAGGAGGAAAAGTACAAGTTTTCTCTGCAATAGGGATCAAAGCAGCTTACATCATTCTCCTCTCCCCCTTTTGACTTGCACAACAACCTTGTTTTACTAACAGAACCAAGCTTGGTTGCCTAGAAATTTTCAGAGTTTATTCTGACAGGAAAGTGGCCATGCTGGCAGTGGGCGGGGGAAGGGATTACGCTGAAAGTCTGTGACTGGTCAGAAATCACAGCTTCCACAGCAAGAACCTGGGTCTGGCAGACCCTGCTCTGAGGTGCTAACTGCTATGCTTAGGGTAGCCAACCTCCAGGTGGAGCCTGAAGATCACCGGGTATCACAACTGAACTCCAGACAACAGATCTCTTCCCATCCTGGAAAAAATAACTGCTTTGGCATTCTGTTCAGCTGAGGCCTCTCCCCTCCCCAAACTCTGGCTTTCTTAGACACAAAATATCCAGGAATTTCCCAACTGGAGCTGCCAACACTAGTCAGAACTGGCTCCAATGAGTTCCTCACAAAGGCCTGGAAAGGGTTTCCTTTGTCTTTTTACTGAAAGAACCAAGCTTGGTTGCGTACCAACAGCAACTGAGGGAAAAGTTAGTCCCACAGAGGAGCCAAGCAGGAGAAGTGTCTTTGTCAGGAGAGAGAGCCGTTTGCCAGTTATTCTGACAGGGAACAGTGGCTGAAGTGGAAGTGGGCGGGGAAGAGGAGCAGATCCAGCACCTAACCAATGGCACGCGAGTACTCTTGAGTGGCAGCTGATGGGCCAATGGCTGATGGGAGCGCATTGCACAGCCAATGGGAGATCTGAAAACGACCAATATGCTAAGAGGATTATTATATTCAGATACCAAAGAATATGGTTCACATCCCAAGAACTACACCTAAGAGTTTCAATATGCTCAGTGTGAATTTTAAAAACCTTTCCCCCTCTTTGAATTACAAAAGATATGGAACTAAAGTACAGAAGCTGCCCAAAAACACTGAACCCCCAACAGAAAGAAATGTGTAAACAAAAACTCTCAGTAGATATAAGGGATAATGATTCTATTCTCTTGTCTACAAGAGTTCAAAAGAATACGTTCATTCCACAGAGGATCCAAAACCAGATATACAGCAACAACAATCTGCTTATGAAGTACTGTGTGTGAATGAACCAATATTGCCATTAATTAAGCAGCCTTCTATACATCATTATCTTTTCGAATATAATAAACCCACCATATTAGTTACACGTTATTCTGTATAAGACAAGGTGGAGATGGAAAAAATGAGTAGCAGGTTCAACTGGATTCCGAGCAGGTTGCAAAAAGTCACCTAATCTCCCACTTGTTGCTAATTACAATGCCTGGTGAGGGGGAGGTAAAATTGAAATGAAATAATCCCACAGAACTAAAAATATGAAAACTCTGTGGAAACACTCAAGTGGTCAACTCAAGAACAGTGATCAGTACTACAGGAAAAGAGTTCATCTGGAACTACTGACCAGCCCCAATACTCTTTCACATGGTTCAGCA
>NW_015171509.1:532316-532595 GCF_001447785.1 Gekko japonicus | reverse complement strand
CCCCCCCCCCCCCCCCGACGCCAAATACCCAGGGGTTTGCCAGTGCCACCACATCCATTAATTTTGAACTTTTAACTCCAGTCAATTCAGGTGTTATTACTCTAGAAGAAGTTGGAGGTCTTGTGTAACTCACATAACCTTCTGCATGAGGGGACACACCTCACTGGCAGCAGCCATCCTGCTGACAGATTCTAAGAAAAATGACTTCCTGGAAGAGGAGTTTTACAGATTTTGGCTAGTGCCCATCTAGCGGCTCTACTTTGATTTATTTTCCTGCTG
>NW_015171509.1:507105-532306 GCF_001447785.1 Gekko japonicus | reverse complement strand
CTGCTGAAGGATAGCAGGAGACTGATCAAGGGCTAAATTCTTGCCTAGGATGGCACTCCCAGGAAGGGAAGAAATATGAATTCTTGGAAAAGAGAACGAAAATTAAGTAAGTACATGGCTCCTTGGCTAGGAAATTCAATACACCCCCCACCCAGACAAAGGGTAAAATCATAATAGAGATGGGAAAAATTACTCGGGTGGACTCATATGTTGAAAAACATAAATAAAAATGTGCTCAAGTAACATGGCTTTGAATACAAAGTACACAACTGTAACATGTGCGGCTTGTGAATATTCTTTCTGGATTTTCAGAATTCAAGGTCAAACTGAACAAAAGTTGCAGGTAGCCCATAAGAAATCTTATATATTAGTCCAACTATGACATCTTTTTAAATTTCTGATGATCAGCTCACCAGACTCTCATTACAATTAGGGATGCTTGAAACTCTTCAGCTCACATCTTGTTAGCTACTCGCGATCAGGCACAGACTAATCAATGGACTGTTTGGCTGTTTGCAACCTGTTCAGCACAAACAGGCTAGGTACAGCTAAAGATCAGAAGCAAACTCTTAAATGATTTCTCTTCAGATTAGACTTGGCTTCTCATCTCCTGTACTGAAATATTACTGTGTCCCAGCCTTTCTGGGATCCAACAAAGCCTGCGGGTGGAGTGTGGGAGAAATGATAATCAGAAACTTATTCCAGGTGGTGGACTTATTTTCAAAACAGGCGCACTTCATCCCATGTAAACAATTACCCATGGCCCAGAAGCTAGCCCAGGTGTTCCTACACCATGTAATAAGGCCACACGCTCTGCCCCGCAAAATAATATCGGGCCGGGAAGCTCAGTTCGTAGCTGGATTCTGTAAGGAGCTGTTGAAATTATTGGGGGTAGAGCAGATATACGGGCTGCTCAGCAATAAAGGAAGAAATAACAAAGGGAAAATCCTGTGCATGAGGGAGGGAAGAAGGAGAGATCACCATAGCAGACCAGGGACTTTAGATCTCCCCATCTTGGCTCCCCTTGAAAAACTACGTTTGCAGCTTGCGGGTGCTGCCTGATACAGCAGTCACCTTAGAAAACCAAATGGTTGCTGTAGCGTTTGCTCTGCTCTACCTGGTGCATCAGCTGTATCCATTCCTGGTTCAATCAAATCTAGCCACAAGTGATCAATGCCTTAGTTATATCTAGGCTGGACTACTGCAACGTGCTATATTTGGGGCTAACCTTGAAGAGTGTTTGAAAGCTGCAGCTAGTGCAGAATGCTGCAGCTAGACTGTTGGTCAGGCCCAGCTATCGGGAGCATGTGACCCCAATACTATAGCAACTACCCTGGCTACCGATCCGCCCCCAAGCCCAATTCTAGGAGTTGTTTTTGTCCTTTAAAGCCCTACATGGCTTGTGACCAGGGTTTCTGAAAGACCATCTTCTCCCATATGTTACTGCCTGGGGATTAAGATCGTGGGAAGACGATCTCCTGAGTGGCCCATCAATTAAAGGCATTCAGTTGGTAGGTACACAAGAGAGGGCATTTTCTGTGACAGCCACAATTATGAAATATCATTCCCAGAGAGGTGCACCTCGCCTCCTTATTGTTGACGTTCAGGAGGCAGCTGAAGACAGTTATATTTAGGACTACATTTGATTGATTTAGCTTTTGGAAGTCCTAATTGGAGTGTTTAAATTATGACTTTTTATGAGTTTTATAATGATTAATATTGTAAGCCACCTTGAGTTCCACAAGGCAGAAAGGCAGATCATAAATGTTTTAAATAAATAATTAAATAAAATATCTACTGTAGCATTTCCCAGCCTGTGCGTCCCAAACCAAAAGTAGGTTGCAAAGCCTGTGGGTCTGTGGTCAGTGAAAGTGGGTCCCAGGCTTTAGCAATTTTGCTGATTTTTGCATGCTCTGGGTCACCATACCAAAAAGGTTGGGAACCACTGATCTACTGGACAGTCATTGATACAATCAACAATAATTCCTGAAATCTAGGGGGCAGTTTTTGCACTAGGATATTTTGAAAAGTCATGGATTAGATTAAATCTAACAATCTATTTACTGGCCTTAACCTAAAAAAACCCTGTTATTGTGTAGAAAAAACTGTATCTGGGTTTGAATACTTAAGGGCCACCTCCGACAGATTTTCTGTTCCATAAATCTGACTTAAATTACAAAACACATTGCTTTTCATAAAAGCAACATCTATCTGTAATCTCTATATTTGCTTACCATCCAGATGGGAGATCCCATGTCCTAATGGTGCAATCCATTGATGCAGTTATTAGCCAGCGACCATCAGGACTGAAAGTCTACAATGAAAGATTATTCATCAAAATTGGTTTAATAGGTCATGAGATAGCAAGAGAACATTGGCAATTTTATTTTAGCCTTTATGAATTCCTGTGATAATGCTACAAAGTAAATCTAAAACAAACTAGAGAACATTGGCTATATTAAGTAATGGCAAATTTAACAGTACTCAAGTTTCACAAGACCAAATAAGCATTTGTAAACTTGAGTGCCTCTTATTGGTTTTCAGATAACTTTTTCCTGATCACGATGGCAAGTAACTGGCTAGAGTTTTCACAACTATCATCCACAATGACAGGGGTCTAAGGCGCTTACTATCAGGCAAATTAGCTCAGAATTGGGATGCTAGTGTGCTCCCCTGTATTCCCTAATGAATTTCTAGAAGAAACTATGCGCAGTTTTAGAAAAACTGTTCAATAATTAATGCACTTAAAAGACGAAGAATACACAAAAAAGCATGTAAGCTACGGATAACAGCTTCAATTTTCCCAGGTATTAAATTCCTATTATACTGTATACTCAGAGGGGCTTACAGAGGACTTCCAGTCAGGCAGTAATTAGATACACATCTCCTTATTTTCATTACTGTTATAGGATTCGGTGCTCCTGAAATAACAAATTCTTATACAAGCATATACATTTGCTTCTACTTAAGCTCCAAATTGCAAGACCTAACATAATATAAATAACCTTCCACTGTTATATCCAACTCTGAACATGGCCCAAAATTGCAGAGTGAAAAATCTATATATCAGGCCATACACAGATATAGGGGATTTTTCTATTTGCCTGGGGGAATTCCCAAACTTAGAAGCAAACAGGAAGGGGACCTTTAACCCCACCCCAAATGGAGAATGCCTACCAAGATATCATGACATCACAGTAAGCATTGTGTGGTTGCCCAGAAGTGAGGCACAAGAACCTTGGCCTACACAACACCAGTATGACTGCAGGTTGGGGGAGAGAGAGAAACTGGAAACAGGTAGGAAAGTTAAAATGCTGGCCAGTTTGGAGGGATGGAATTTCCATGCCATGTGAATCTCACGGGCCCCCAGATTGTACACCTTAAAGTTCACAAATATAGTCTTACCATATCATTTATCTGGCCCTGATGCCCTGAAAAGTTTCTGACAATTTTTCTTGTTTCTACATCCAGAATACTAATGCCAAAGTCATCCAGTGCAATTCCCAGAAGGCCACTGGCAAAATTCAGAAGGATATAAATTAATACAGAATAGAAAAAATGGGGCATGTTAATGTTTTCTCAGGAATACAAGCTTCTGTTTTCATAAGAGACTGTAGTGAACCCAGCCATTCTCCAAGCAGCCTCTTCCTCCAACTGAAGTGGCTCTTCCTCTAACAGAAGGGCCACTTAAGGTGGTGGAAGGCTTCTTAGACTGGAGGAAGGCTTCAAACTTGAGCCAAAAGGAAAGGGTGTAGTATAGATATTTTAATAAATACATTAAAATACATTTTGCTCGGTGGAGTGGTTAAGACAGGGTTAAACCCCAGCAGCTACAATTTTAACATGAGTAGGGCTATCTTAAATGCTTTCACAGTCAAGAATAATACCAGCAGGCCACACAGAGCAAAAGATGCAGTAGTATGGGATGGTGAACACATAAAGAGATAGAAGTGAATAAACTGACGGGAGGAGGAAATAGAAGGGGGGGAAACTTTCAGCAGGGGTCCGCAACCCTTTTCAGCCTGTGGCCACCTCTGGAATTCTGACGCTACAAAATGTGAGGGAGTGAGGTGATTCATAACTCTAATGGTAATTTAGAGTCCAGTGGCATGGCTGACCACCTGGATCTAATGGTAATTGTTCAATGTTTCAGGCAGAAGGTCTGCTCGTCAGGACGCCTTTTTGAATGATTATAATGTTTAAAAATGTTTTCATGCTTACACACAGCTTATCATCAGTCACATAGTGAAGATCCTTGTGCTGTGGTGACAGCCGTTGTCAAAGCAATGTTTTTTAGAATCCGCACACCCAATCAGATCGCCAGTGGGCAATCAGAAGGCCTACTGGACAGAAGCCCCACCTAGTATTGGTCACTTTCTTTAAAAACTTGGCGGGTACCAGGAAAGGTCACGTTGGGGACCCCGACATAGAGAGCATGAACATGAAACATTATCACTGCAACTATGCTCTGTAATCATGAGTTATCAAATATTTGCAGTGGAAGATTAGAGGTACCACATTCCATTTTACTTTATCAAAATGTTTTAGTCTTACCTGTCTCTATGCAGAACCGTTTTACTTGGAGAAGTAGAGAAGTTAACAGAATAAACAAGTTCCATAGTCTTGAATTTCCAGAACTTGATAAACCCTTCACTGCCTGCTGTGATAGTAAACTGGCTCAATCCATCAACTGCTACTCCTCTTATACTACCTTCATGGGCTGTAATATTCAAGAAAAACAAGAGATTAACATTCAGGTGTTTTTCACCATTCCATTATTTTACAAGCACAATGGAAGTTGGGAAGTTTAATTCTATGGCTATCAAATATTGTTATTTGTACACCAGCTAAATAGTTTACAATCTAAATAATGAAACTCTTCAAGAATAAGAACAAGCCAAAGCACAGTACCTCTTTCCTTGCTCTGTAATAGGGATCGTATGGGACAATACTGTGCCACCAAACACATTCAAGGTATATAACAAAATGAGATTTCAAGTTACTGAATGAATCAGATAGTTCATTATGTCAGAAGATGATAAAAGTTGCTTTAAAGGTCAGGAGAATCTGCTTCCTTCATCATTACAATAACTGCATAACATCACTACAATAACAAACTGCGAAAATGCAAAATCAAATCAAAATTTGTAAATTAACCAAAAGTGGGAGGTAAAGAACCCCAAACGGTCTGATGAGAGCTGAATATGTTCCAGGATGCACATAATGCTGAAACACAGTGAAAAAACCCAAAAAAAGGGGGGGGGGGGGGAGGACCATGGATGGGAACTACCTTGCCCAAATTTAAGTTTATAAAATCCTGGAAGCAGAGCTATAGGAAAGTAAGATTTTCAAGTTGTCTCCTTCCCCATGAGATTTCTTACAGGCCTCAACATGAAATAGTAATATATCCTTTTGCTATGTTGATTTCTTACCAGAGATCTCTGCAGATATGCAATGGACGCAGTGATCCCTCTAATTTTGCTCTACTAAAGTCATCTACCTCTCCTTTGCAACTTGTCACAGTCAAAGGTATAGTTAATTTGCTGATATTGAGGCAGCAGCTTGTATATGTCTGCAGTTAAGACCAAGTATTTATTGTACAGTATTTACTATGGCCTGATTTAGGCAATGAGCCATGGGAACAATTCATGAGCTCACTCCCCCCCCCCCATTCCCCAAGCATAGAGAATATGTTGTGTTATTAGATGCACACTTTTATGTTGCATGCATATGCCTCACCCATACATATCAATAATGCCCAGGCATATTCTTCCACTAAGACAGCACACATGCACATTATGTTTATGTACAGTCAAGATCAAGATTAATTTGCATACATCATGGTATGTAGTCTATAAAGATGGTATGGTTAAACAAAAACTATATGATAATGCAGCATCAAGTACTTTAGCTCTAGAATATATGAATTCAAATTCCTGCAGTTGAGTTTAGTTTCTAGATACAATTTTTGCACAGGACAGAAAATGTGACGCTCTTGCTACTAATTTTTAAAAAGCAACAGATTTTCACCTTTATCCCTGCCATAACGTCCTCTGTGAATGCCAGACTGCATATTGTATACATCTACGTGTCCTGATGTAAGTCCAATTACAGCAAAGTTTCCACAGGAAGTGATATCTACTGCCTGTCAGGGTAAACAGAGAGAAAACATAACTTAAAGTGTTAACATACCACAAAAGAAGCCTGTGTAGTATTTTTGGATTTTTCTGCTGATTTCAAAGAAGACTAAGAAAAAATAGACTTTGCCCACCTTCACAAGAGAAGTTTATTTTCCAGCCATAAAAACCCACCTCAACATTATGATGAATTTACAATACTTGCCAAATGTTTCAGTAGTTATTTAATAGAAAGAAAAGCTAATATCAACTAATATCAATTCATCTAAGAACTTCAGGTGAATGATCTTCTAACTATCAAAACTGCAGTACATAGGGGCATTATATGCACATGAGGGTTGTATCACAGTCACAACTTTGCAGATCCCCATTACACATACTGAAAGTTTTAAAAAGGTCACTGGAGGCAGGACCAATGCCTCCGAAATGTTTTTCAGGGTCACATCTCCCATAAAACATCTTCTCTTCCTCCTCACTACAGCATGAGATTTACTTTACCTGTAAAACATAAAAGTCTCATTTGGAAGCTCAAGTTCTCTCAAAGATGCAATGTGCTTCGTGCCAAGATTGGCAGAAATACAGCAGTGCCAATTGCCAAACAATTAGAAACTGTCCATATTGTCAGTTATTTCTGTGCCCATGATCTCCCATGTGCATGTGTGGTCCTACTCCATGACGGATTTTAATTTCAGCCATGGGAATTTTTCAACATGTACGACTCTGCAAAACTTCAACAACATGCTTGACCATGATACAACTTGTATCTCTTGATTTGGTATGGAATGTCCCAAATTATTCAGTTATGAACTAAATTGAAACTTAGGAAGCATTAAAAAATTAAAAGTATAATCCTCTGAATTATTAGTTTTTTTAACAAAAAGTTTTATGCTATGATTTAAAAAGGACTACCTTTTAATGCTATTATTTTATGCTATGATTTAAAAAAGACTACCTTTTAATGATATTATTTTATGCTATTATTAAAAAAGTCCTTACAGTTGCATATACACCAAGAGGTTTATTTTTGCTGAAGTTTTCTGGTTTCAGTTTATGGGCTCCCATTGAACCTTTCTGATAATTCCAGGTGGTGCAGGTTAAATAACCCTGATGGCAAGCGATGATCCCATCCCAGTCACTTTGGCGAGCAACCTCTGTAACACAATCAGAATTAATTAAATGTAAAACTCTTAGTCAAGAGGCATCTATAAATTAGAAGAGACACACACATTTTGTTATTACTTGATTACTGTGGCATAACCAGCAGGATACAATCCTAGCTTCTCTGCAAATCTGCCATTTTGCTTTTAAAGTGCTTAGCAAAACAGGGCCCATGAAACTCTTTTCTGCAGCATGAATAACAGAATCAATGTTAATCATAAATGAACTTCTAAGGTAAAAACTCACTTCACTGGATCTGTGCCATATATAACCAGATATAAGAACACTCTGCAGAATCAGGGTTAAAGAATGCAGCACATAGATATGCAGTTAGGGTCTTCTGTTTATAAAAACTAATTAATAGCTGGTTCAAAGATTAGGGAGGGGGTCACTGGGCATAAGTGTCCAACTCTCTCCCATATATATATATTTAAAAACCCTCAATGATGCAGCTAGCAACATGTACAAAGAAGACAGGGTTAGGAGCTTGTACTCCCCTCCCCCAAGAAACTAAACTGCAGCTTTGGATGGGCATTTTAACACATGGAAAAGGCATGGAAGGAAAGGGTTAAACACCTTCTCACGAGGGAAAGGTTCAATGATCTTCAAAGCAGTCACTTAGTACTGCTAATTAGCTTTCTAAAAACTGCACACGTCTTTCTTTTTGAGTGTATATTTGTCCCCACTGGTCCATCTAAGATATTAAATCCAGCATCCTGTATCCATCAGAGGCCAGACGCTTCTACGAAGCCTGCAAGCAGGCATAAAGGCAACACAGCTTTTCCCTGCTTCCAGCCATGATATATCTATCTGCCATGAATTTACCTATTCCAAAACCATCTATACCAGTGGCCATCACCATGTGTCATGGCAGTGAATTCCACATGCACTCTGGGAAATCATTTGTGCTAGTTATGAATCTACTGTTAAAACGCTTTAACTATATTATTAGAAAGACAATTTTTTCCATTCATTTTCCCCATACTATGCATAACCTCATGCCCCTCACGTCACCTTTTTCTAAACCAAAATACCCCATATAAAAAGTCTTTCCTCAGAGGAAAGGAGCAGAATTCCTTTAACCATTCTGTCATCTTCTGCACCTTTTCACCTCTACAATTTCTTTTAAGATACGGGAATATCAGAACAATATACCCTAATTTCAAATGCAGTCATGTTGTGATCATTTGTTCAATGTGCATGATTTTACAACTACTTACACTGAGTCTAATTTGCCATTTCAGATGCCATTTGGATGGAGTGTACCACTACCTACCAGGACACTCAATACAGTGGTGTTACATTATGGTTGCGAGTAACTATACCTGCTGCAGATACATTTGTGCCTAAATGCTGGGAATACAATTTCAAAACAGGAGTGACACTTCCTCACACAGGCACTGCTTACAGGTAGCCTGCTAACCTTCTCACCAGTGTTCCCTCTAAGTGTTTTTTAGCCTCCAGTTCACACATTTTTGTCTTAGCTCAGGAAGGATGGCTCCAGAACAAACTAATTTACGCAATACCCAAATCGCTCGCTCACAACTTTAATGCAAGTAGCTCACAAAGTACAATTTTTGCTGACGAGACTCCGCAGCTTAGAGGGAACACTGCTTCTCAGCCACAATGACAAACTACTTAACAGTCACATGGACTCTGGTATCAAGGCCTGCAACAAACCAAGATGCCAACTTTGCTCTCTTATATATCCTAGCAACACCACCAGTGGACCCAGCAACATCAGCCATATTATCTCAGGTTCATATTTCTGCTCATCCTCTAAAGTGATTTATTCTATCACGTGTCAACAATACCCTTCCACCCTCTACATTGGGCGAACAGGCCAGTCCCTTTGACAGAGAATTAATGAGCATAAGTCTGGCATCAGTAAACACAACATTCAAAAACCGGTGGGGGAACATTTTAACCTTCCAGGACATTCAGTTGCTGACGTAAAAGTAGCAGTTCTCTTACAACGGAATTTCAAAGAAGATTAGAGACACTGCTGAATTGCAACTGATATGAAGCTCAAGACAATGTATCCACCTGGACTGAATCAAGACCTAGGTTTCTTGTCTTATTACCAATGCCAAATTCTCCATGCCTATTACCCCTCCGCATAGCTCACCTAATCCAATCATGCCTGCTATGGTTATTCACCGGCTATTGTCATTTGCCTGCTAATGTCATTCGACATCTGAAATCACTCCACTTTCCAATAAACAGACATTGCACTGGCTGCCTATAGCATACTGGATTCGTTTCAAAGTGCTGGTTATCACCTTTAAATCCCTTTATGGCCAGGGACCTACATACCTGAGGGACTGCCTTTCCCCATACGTACCCCAGAGAGTGCTGCAATCAGGGACCCAGAATCGGCTTCCCCCCCCCCCACGTTTTTCCCCCCAGTATTAAGGAGGCTAGGCTAGTGACAACCAGGGCTAGGGCTTTCTCAGTGGTGGCTCCACTCTGGTGGAATAAGCTCCTGGAGGAGACCAGGGCCCTGCAGGACCTTTTACAGTTCCGCAGGGCCTGTAAAGCGGAGCTCTTCTGCCAGGCCTTTGGAGCTGCCACCACTATTGACAACTGACAGCCTATGATGGGAGAGCCATGATCCCCTGGGTCTTCCAATTACTGCCCAAGCTAATCACCCAGGACAACTGAAGAAGAACAACAAGCTGACTGTAAGATGTGGAAACTAAGCACTAGCACTTTACTATATTACTATATTTATGTTTTTTAAGTATTGTTATTGTATTAACAGATGTTATACTTTTATATTATACTGTGGAATTGTACTCTGTTTTTATGTAAGCCACCCTGAGCCAGCCTCGGCCGGGCAGGGCAAAAATCTAGTTAGTAAATAAATAAATAGGACTGATGGACTCCCATTCTAGCTGTGTCTGAAGAAGTGAGCAGTGACTCACAAAAGCTCATACCCTGCCACATATTTTGTTAAGTCTTTAGGTGCTACTGGACTCTTGCTCTTTTCTAAAGCAGGAGTGGTTACAGAATGTTTTGTAAATACCTATAGTAGCTTGTCAAAAATGTTACAACATTTGTTCTACACATAAAATATAGGTCAAGTTGTGTTTTACATAAGAGTTTCTGGATGTTATACAGTTGGCATACTATCTCTTTTGCACCTTTATATTTGTATTGTTTGTCTAACATAAACAATGAATTTCCTTTTTGTTTTTAATCTTGTAAATGCAGAACGATAATCATTGCCAACAAGATACAGTTCTCATGATGGTCTCAGGTAACCTATACTTCCCAGTTTTATATCATAAACATATCCTATCATTGTTTGTGCCCCTCAAAAGTCTGAAGAGGTCCTCCAAAGTAGCACACCATGAGTTGTGAGGGGCTTCAACTAGAAGAAAAAACCACCACTACCCATGCATGCACAGAAACACTGTACAATGTGCCTATAATTCTCTGCATACTCACCTAACAGAGAAAACCTAAACAGAGTTACAGCCTTCTAAGTCCATTCAAGTCAATGGACTTAGAAGGTTGTAACTCCACTAAGAAGAGTACTCTTAGTCTATTTCTCAAGGAAAGAAGGAGTATGAAGTTGGTATTTTGGATAGCAAGTCTCCAGCTCCCAGCTGAGTATACTACAGTTGTCAACCAAATCATTAAAACATTCTTGAAATACTTAAAATAGTCAGAAACACTAGGGATAGAAAGCA
Source organism: Gekko japonicus (assembly GCF_001447785.1). Taxonomy (NCBI): domain Eukaryota; kingdom Metazoa; phylum Chordata; class Lepidosauria; order Squamata; family Gekkonidae; genus Gekko; species Gekko japonicus. The sequence goes on along the minus strand of NW_015171509.1, from coordinate 521,313 downwards.
CAAAAGTCAAAGACAGTCAGCAGCCTCTGAAATAAGAGTGAGTCACACAATTATGGGAAAGACAAATGTAAAGCATTAATCAATTTTAGACAAAAAATACATTAATTCTGAAATTTCTGAAACAAATTGTTAATTGGCACAGGAAAGGATCAGTCTATTCTATTATTCTAAACATTTATACAAATTTTACTGGCAATATGTGATGAATCAATCTATAAAAGGCATTACACAGTCAGGCCCAAGGCCAGAATAAATTGGGGGGGGTGGTGGTGGCAGCAAATGAGTACAGTGGTGGTGAGCACATCAGTATTTATTTACTTTACTATGAATTAGCCATGATGTAGTGCAAAATCTCTACAAGAGATCAATCATTCGACAAAGAAGGTTAAACGACAATCCATTTTGTTTAAAACCAAACTTCCCCCTCCTTTATTTACACATGATGAACAGCGTTCTGGAAAAGCATGAAGATCCCCACTCCCAAATTATCCCACTTTCACTTTCCTGGGTTGCAGTGTGCCAAATGGGAATCCCCCACACCAATGTATCACCATAAAAGTGTCTGTTTCTTCCTCTGAGCATGAAATGAGGCTTTGTTAACAGAGATCACAGAAGGTGCGTTTCCTTGGATGCATGGCCCCTATGATTCACTACACCATCATCTTCCACTGAACTCATCTCTCCCCTCCCCCAGCCCCAAACCCTGCTCTGGTTTAGAGCCACATAACTTGCTATAAAGACTTAAGGATAACTATAATTGGAATCCAATAGGGTTGCCAACCGCCAGGTGGTGCCTGTAGATCTCCCAGAATTACAAATGATCATCAGACTAGAGAGTCCACATCCTCTGCAGAAAATAGCTACTTCAGAGGATAGACTCCATAGTATTATACCAGGGGTCATTTCCTGCAGGAGCACACAGGAGTGGAGCTTCAGCAGTAAAGAGCCCAGGGGGCAGGCACGTGCAACAAGCCCCACCCCCTGCTCCCAGCAGCCCTCAGTCAGAGCAAGAAGCAGCCAGGTAAGTTGCAGAGCCCCCCCCCCCGGCCCCAAACAGTCCAGTGGCACCTTTAAGACCAAGTTTTATTCAGGTACAAGCTCTCCCTCCTCTGCAAGGACAGATCTGCACGTTCCCCCCAATAGCTAGGAATCCAAAACAGTCCAGTGGAGCCTGAGCGGTGGGTGTTGCCTTCTGACACACTTCCGGTGATGCCAGGGGGTGTGGCATATGCAAATAAATTATGCCAATGAGTTATGCTAATGAGCTCCTACACCTCTTTTTCTATGAAATGACCCCTGAGTATACCTGATTAATGTCCCTCCCCCACCTTCCCCAGGCTCCATCTCCCAAATCTCCAGGAATTTCCCAAGATGGAGTTGGCAACCCTAGAGTATGCGCGCACACACTTTTCCGTCACAGCTACAGCCTGCCTGGCATATAGGGGAAGGGCAGCTTTTTTTGCTTCACAAAGTTAGGAAGAGAAGCTGGGAAAGCTCCTCTCTACAGATACAGAGATTGAAACCCCACCCCTGCCCCCGTTAAAAGAAAAGGCAAAATTGTTGCCAGCACCAATTCATCATCATCGTTTCAGAGATTTTAAAATGCTGTGATGCCCTGATCCACCGTGGCCTTGTGGTACAGAACTCTTTCGCCCGCTCCTCCCTCCAAGTGCTTTCAAGGGCCAAAACAGCTGCACGGGCACCCACACACACTGTAAAATTATCACCAGTCCACTTGTGACACAGAATACAAAGACGGCTGCTGCCACCCACCCCCTCTGATTCCTAACTACCTTTGAACACTCTCCACACAGGCTAAAAGAGCAAAAGAAGAAAAAAGCTTCTACCTTAGTGTGCTACAGTGCTGCAGTTCAGAGGAATCCATGACTGGCAGGAATTAGCAAGCTAAGGTGGGAAAAGGACTGTGTCACGTGCTTCAGAGCACAGCCAAATCAACTACTTTGTGCAGGAAGCAAAGTGCAAAGGGAAAACCTGGGAAGGAGGTGGGAGGAAGGAAAGAGACTGTCCCTTATTGGCACAGACTGGGAGGGAGATAGGAAGAGGAAAGGAGAACCTCATTCAGGGCCGGCTCACCCACTAGGCAAACTAGACTTTCGCCTAGGGCAGGCCTCCAATGTGGGTGCCGAACTGCCCTGCCACCCTCCCCCCCAGCCCCAAAAGCCCCCACCCTGCCCAAAGCCGCTGCTCTGCGCCATGCACCCGTCACCAGTGTGCCCATCCTGCTCTGTGCCGTGTGCTCGGAAGGAGGAAGCGGCGGGATGCCAGGAGGCCCTGGGCACAGCCTGCGGCTTTGGGCAGGACCCCCGCGGCAGAAGAGAAGCTTTGGCGGCCCGGCTGTCCTGGGAAGCTGCGTTGGGTGCACCCTTGAGGGTAGCCTGAGCTGGCACTGGGAAGGAGTGCCACCCGCGGAGCCCCCCAGGAAGGGCTGGAGTCTGTCTGCAGGGGGTCGAGGACTCCCTCCGGAGGAAAAAAAGCGGCCGCCCAGCGGCTCTCTCGGCTTGGTGAAAACCCAAAGGTGATGAAATAAAGGCCAAGGGGGGGAAAGGCCTGGAAATGTCCTTCTGGGCCGCCGGAAGGGCCTGGCAGGTAGACTGGGTCCCGCCCGGGAGAAGAGAGCAGGCGGCCACAGGTGTCACCTTGTGGCTCCTTGTGTCGCCGCCTTCAAGACCGGCAAGATGCACGGGGTTTGAGCCCTTGAGAGCCGACGCCCCCTTGCTCAGACTGGAGAGCTCCCTCTGAGTCTCAAAAAATGACAACAACCCCCCCCCCCCAATCTAGACTCGTGAAGGTGCAGCTGGACTCCTGCTCATTCCCACTGCTGAAGCCCTGTGGAAAAGGCTGCTGGGCCCCGATGGGCGGTGGGGCGCCCTCCTCCCCTTTTAGAGCCAGGGATTTGGAACCAGCGTGCTCCCGAGGCAGCGTCCACAACTTCCTCCTTGTCAATGGAGCTGCTGCTCAGCTGCACAACCCGCACGCTCCCCTCCCCCTCTGAAGAAAGCGCTCTGGAGCTGCATGAGAATCCCGGAGGCATTCCAGCCACCCCACCCCCCGCCCAGTTCCTGATCTGGCCTTCTTCTTCTGGCCCAATGCAGGTCATCATGCGGGCTTTCTCTCGAGAAGCCCTGGCCGCAGCACTACATCCCGGTCATCCAGGAGGAGGTGAGCGCTTGCCTCCGGCAGTAGCTGGCCGGGAGCAGCAAGGGCCCGGTTTAGCTGAGCGTGGAGGATCTGGCCCTCTTTGGTTCCTTTCTTGGAGAGGACAAAAACCCATGCTTTAGGGCGCGCCCTTCACGATATCTCCAGAGACAGCCTGTGCATGTGTGTGTGTGTGTGAGAGAGAGAGAGAGAGAGAGAGAGAGAGAGCTCCCTCTATTTTATTTCTTCATTTAATCCCTGTCACAAATATTTTTTTTTTTAATTGCTGCCCAACTTTGTGGTGGTGGTATCTGTAGTCAGACTGCCACCTCAGAACTCTGGAAAATTATTGTTCTTCAGAAACAAGGAGGACTGTGCTGCTGAGATGTGTGTGTGTGTGTGTGGGGGGGGATACTCAATAAGACAAGGGGCATTTGGCAGGGCTCACTTCTGTTTCATGGGGAGGAGGGCTACAATTCTCAGGCCACTACCAGGCCAAAAACACCTTACACATTCTAGAAAGATCCACTGGCTTTACTTCCAAGGAATGGATACAGGAGGACTGGTGTGGTAGTCTCCTCATGGCACTGCATCCATTTAAAACCACAGTCCTGTGAAGTGGGAGTAAACTCACATTAACACAGAGAGACAAGCATTGGATTTGGCTGCTTGTTGAGACACAGGGAAGGATTATAGTATAAAGTGTCCCAAACAATGCTCCCTCTAAGCTGTGGATTCCTGCGAGCAAAAATTCTGCTTTGTGAGCTTCTGGCATTAAAGTTGTGAGTGAGCGTAAATTAGTTTGCTCTGGAGCCATCCTTCCTGAGCTAAGACAAAAATGTGTGAGCTGGAGGCTAAAAAATTGTGAGCTAGCTCACAAATGTCAAATGTTGTGGTTTTCATCCTTCCTAAGATGCATTTATGTTTGAACACTGGTGGGCGCATGGGGGGGGGGGGCAGAAGGTAGCCTTGCCTAGTGTGCAAAAAAACCTGGGGCCAGCCCTGCCCTCATTGGCAAATCCTGGGAAGGAGTTGGGGGGAGGGAAGGAAACATAGGCAGAAGACTTGTGACAGATTTCACAACTCCTAGGACATGGCAAATGATTGGTGGGGCCATGCCCGTTTGTGCACCACTGTAGCTACAGAACAGCAGAGTTATTCTCAATGCTCAAACATGTCATTTGCATGCATTCACAAGAACAGTTTCCCTGTGCCAAATAACATATTTAGACTATAAGTAGGAACCTAAGTATTAACTGTGAGAAACAATAATTTGCCAAACTAACTGTACTGATGCTTTCCAACTCTGACAGAGAGTTCTGATTCACAATATGGCTATGGGAAATATTTGCTACACAATGATTCCAATACTTGTTGCAAGAGTAAATAGTCACTTCTCAGTTTGGTCAGGAGGAAAAAAATTACACTCTAACACTGGGCACATCAGGTAAATAGGTGCTTTTCCATTTTGGAGGCTGATATTATTGGGGGCCATTAGATCAATCCCCCCTCACCCCGTTCTTTGGGGTCTGAGATGCCATAACTCATGCCAGGTTCATCCTTCTCCTCTTCCTGAATTGCTAGGATTTGGATGAGATTGAGGCCAGCCAATACCTTTGCTGTGTTATATGACTGGGAAGACTAAATGGGGACATAGAAGTCCCCAATGATACAGTGTGAGAAACACTGATCTAAATGAACATTTATTTTTAACAGCAAACAGCATCCAAATCCTAAAAGTATTCCAAGCTGTAAAAACAGTTACTTCTGCCAATCCCTGTGGAAACTCCTATGAAGTTAGAGAGCCAGAGAGATCTAATTTTCTACATTTCTGTCAGTCAGGAACATGCACAAGCATATTAAGCTAAATTACATGATACTGTGGAAGCAAAATGAGCCAGCCTGAAGACATATTGGAAACTAAGTAAGGAGTACTATGGGAAAGTAACATAGGCTGTGTGGAATGTGCTTTGTCTGCAAAGATATGGGGAAGAGTAAGTGACCGCAAGACTGGATTAGATTGGTCTGGACCAACCCATGACCAGCTACACAGGAAAGATACTAGGATGTCAGTTTATGTTTTAGTTGCATATGCTTATTTGAGTATAAATGGACTTAGAGAATGTAACCTCCCCCACAAGATTCTGCTTTTGCAGCCTCCTGCAATTGCACAATAAGTTATTCAATATTCTTGGAAATTATTTTTAGTGTCTTACTTCAACAAAACCACTTAATATTCTCAAATTCTTAATACAGAGGTTTAGCACCACAAAAGAAAAGAATGTAGTATTTGGTTTATTTTTATGACCCTGTTCATCCAAAGCAAGGGGAGAGTTGCGTACCTGTTGCAAATGTTGTAATAGGAGGAAGTGCCATTGTAACATCCCGAAGGCCCTTCTTCTTTGATTTCTTTTTATTTAGGGAACCTTTAACACCCAAGAAACAGGTTAACCATTTATAGAGACAAGTTTGTAATTACACATTTCCTATGATGTAAAATATTCTGTTCTCATCTTTACCATCACCTAATTCTAAGTAGTAGCTAATCAGAACAAGTCGCACTGTAATTAGTATCAGGGTAATAATTTTCCATCAAAATTGAGAGGTTTTGGAGCCAAAATTGACTAATAGGAAAAGAGGAGGGCTTGGAATAAAAGACCTGGAGCAGCAGGAAAAGCTGTTCTTTTCCCCAGGGAACAGGGCCAGGGGAGGCTGCTGTGGGGAAGGGTGAGTAGTCTAATGTCACTTGGAATAGTGAGCTGTTTGTGAATGCCCTGTTTGTGAATGCCCTTAATTGGCAAAATTCCACTTATTTCAACATAACTTTCTTCTCTGCAAATGATTCAGAAGCAACTTCTGCACATCAAGCAAACAGAAAGGCTTCTCAGTTCCTCAAAAACACTGCAAAGTAAATGCACATCTCATTCACTTAAAAATATGAGCAACTTTGGGAGCATTTTAATACATCTGCTCATTTAGTACAGAGTCACTGACATTCAATTATTTATTATACAATCACACTTACCACGTCCCAAACTTTTATTGAATCTATCGTGCACAGTGGAAAATGACTGCAAGGTACTATCTTGACCTATGGCAAAGTAATAATGAAAATAAGAAACATCAGCCATAAATACATTTTAGGAATGCCCAGAAACTTTTAAGTTAAAATTTAAACCATTACAACTGTTGAATACATCTTTGGTGGTGGAAAGTGCCATCAATTCACAGCTGACTTATGGTGATCCCATGGGATTTTCAAGGCAAGAGATGTTTAGAGGTGTTTTTTGCCATTGTCTGCCTCTGTGTTGCTACCCTGGTATTCCTTGGAGGTCTCCAATCCAAATATTAGCCAGGGCTGACCCTGCTTAGCTTCTGAGATTGGACAAGATCAGGCTAGCCTGGGCTGTCCAGGTCAGGGCAAGAATAAATCTTTGCATTTACAATAATCTTAGGTATAGTTTCAAATATTGTTGCCTAAGTCAAGGGCTACAGTGTTAAGGTATTTTGACTATCAGATAAACCTTCAAAACTTAGGCTTTTTAAATAAAACAGCAGAAGGTAGACAGTGAAACTGTCGAACTACATTCAAGAGCCATTTTTAAGTAAAACAAGTGTCATGATCTAGGCTGTGCCACCAGAGGCCTACTAGGCCCAGGGAGCCTGGCTAGCAATAGGTGAGGCTAGGCTTACAACTCCCAGAAGCCCCTGAGAGGTTTTGGAGCCAAAATTGACTAATAGGAAAAGAGGAGGGCTTGGAATAAAAGACCTGGAGCAGCAGGAAAAGCTGTTCTTTTCCCCAGGGAACAGGGCCAGGGGAGGCTGCTGTGGGGAAGGGTGAGTAGTCTAATGTCACTTGGAATAGTGAGCTAGGGAGAGTATATATTTAGATTTGTTAGGGCATTTGATTTCTTTTCTTTTCACTTACTGTTATAATTCTGCACCTAGTTTGTTTGACCTCTTATAAAATAAACTATTTTCATTGTTCACTCTGCCTGATCCTCACACCTGTTATTTGGCCAAAATGGAGGTCTGAAGGTCTTGGGAGGGTGCTCTGGGCCTTCTCAAGGGAACCTAAATCCAGAGTGGTGGCAGCGTCAGGTGACACCCCACCTGAGCCGTGACAACAAGGAAGAAGCTGGAAATGAGCTCACAGAAAAGAAACTGCCAGACTTTAATATTTAATCACCTGAAGATGAACTTTAAACCACACAATACATCTAGTAAATACAAATGTACCATCAGAAATACATGACCTAGTTTTCACACCACATGCTCTGATAAAATGAAAAAACACTGTTCTGGAGCAAGAAAATGACACCTTACTTGCACTAAGAATTTGTTGCCCATTTTGTCCATGGTATCTGATTTTTGTTGGAGGTGCACTGTGTCCCATTCTGAATCTTAGCAATCTACTACTTCCACCAGGGCCATCAAATACCCACTCCTGTTCAATAACAGAACAAATGTATGAAAAAATGAAATTAGAAAGAAAGCAATATTTTAATACCAGTTCACTTCAAAATAAATGCACAACAATAAATAACACTGCATAGCTGCTTTATATGTTACCAAGCAATGGCTCATTCTAATATCTGTTGCATTTAGAGATGTGCAAATTGTTTCCCATTATTTTCAATGATATTTTGCACTACTGAAAACTGACAGTGTGTACTTTGAGACATCTATCCACATAAACAAGCATGTAATTTCCCCAAGGAAATTCTGATTTACCAGTTCAGATCTTAGCATCACTGTGTCATGGTCCCCATTTATTTAAGAGGACAAAAATACAGATGTATTTATTTCAGAAACATTTGCATACATCTACTCTCTTGCAAAAAACAACAACAACTGTGAAAGACTTTTCCTGATTGCAGGACAGGGCAAGAGGAAGCAGTGATTTGACTGCCCTAGATTCCCAAGTCAACACCCTGATGAACTAATAATACAATCCCTAGTTCCTCCTCTAAAACCCTGACCACTTTATTCTCAACAGATTAGATGCACATGTACAACATCCTGTACAATGAGCCACCCAATGGATCCACCATGACTATCAAAAAATAACTAGAGAAATTTTCCACAGCTGCAAATATGATTTCTTATTCCCTCTGGAAAACAACCTACAGATACTCATTACATCCCTAACTGTGATATGCAAGAATCAGAATAATCAGTGGGTAAATGACTTCTGAAAAGAAATAAAAATCAGCATCAAAACTACTTACCCTTATAGCATTATCAGAACCATTAGTAATAAGCAGTGGTTCTCCTTGAACAAATGACAGACCAGCGATCGCTGTGGCATGTGCATTTCTCATCTGGCCCAGAAGTTTCTTCTGGTCTAGATCCCACAACCCAATATGGCCAATAGGACTTCCAGCAGCCATAACTGCATGCCCATCTGATTACATGATTAAGAGAACAAAAAGCAAAGCAATATGTATAGCACTTTCATCTTGAACTAAAACGCAACAAATTAAAACTTTGATATAGACATACAGCACCACTATTCACCACTGGAAAAAGAGAACCAGTTCATATTGCAGTAGATAAATACAGCTTAGAAAAGGAAAATTTAGTAAAGCTTCCAAAAACGAGAGTCACAGTGACTATTATGCCAGACTAGTAACTTGTATGTGCCAGTATGTGACAAATGATGACTTACAGTGGTTGTCAAGGAGTTGCTTATCATAATAAGTTTCTTGCCAAGTACAACTAGTGTGAACAGTCACAGTAGTCATTTTGTATACTTCTGAGGTTTTGCATAAAATTGTCAATCTGCATTTTACAGAGCTGGATCCCACAGATCCATTCCTACAATGACAGCAGTTTCCTCTGGTGCAAAGCCCATATAGTGATGCAACAGAATCTTGCACTGGCAGAGGCTGTGGCTCAGTAGTAAAGCACCTGCTTTACATGCAGGAAGTCCCTAGTCCAATTGCTGGCATCTCCAGCTCAAGGACTTGGGAGTAGCTGATGTGAGAGAACCATTGCCAGTCAGAGTATACAACACCCACAGTGAAAGAGCAGTGCTCTGGCTCAGTAGAAGGCAACTTCACAGGCACTGTGACAGAAGAGCCTTTCTCCCAATAACAGGAATGTGCTGCTGGAAAACATCACTGTTTGCTGAATGGATTGGTGAGATCTAACCCACTATTTTTTCTTTCTATCCTCTACCTGTGTACGTTCTGCTGAATGAGAGCCCATTTTACGCACGAAGCAGACCCTATTCCACAAAAGCTTATGCTTCAATCAATCTGTTAAAAGTAGCCAAACCCAAAAAAACAGACCTCCCAGTATCAAGACTATAAAAATAGCAAAACTGGGGCCAATTAATTTGTTAGTCTTTAAGGTGCCCTAGACTTTTAAAATTTTTGCTCCAAAAAAACTAACATGGCTGTTTCAGTTTTATACACACACACACACACATATATATACACACATATATATACATATATATATATACACACATATATACACACATACACACACAGAGAGTATTTGAACTTGAAGTTATAGACAAAAAATTGGGATTCAATGAACAACAGATCTCACTTGGGACATTTCTCAGTTATCGTAATTTTAAGTAAATGCAGATGTTTACCTGTGCGGAATGATATTGCTGTTATGGGACCCCAGTCTTGTTGAAATTTTATCAGTATTTCATCAAACTTGATATTGTGCACTATGATATGACCAGACACAAGACCTATTGCGACAACATCCACTGCTGGAGCCTCCAAAGAAAGTGAATAAATTTAAATGTTAATAATGGAGACATGACATCACAAGAAACCTTCTGACATGTCCTGGCATTCTAGAGTTCCACAGAAACACGGTGGTTCATTCAAATGAGGTTTGCTCAGGAAAAGTTCCCAGAGAGACAGTAATTTACAACATTTACATTATAAAAAGCCTTACTTGTGGTCAGTTCTGCTGACAGTCAAGATTTATACATTATCTGCACTGTGTGTACAGGATTATTGTACTGTTAGGATTAAGACTTGAAAATTACAGTTTAACCATTTCAATTTGCAACACTGTGCTGATGAAAATCCCATTAAATTGCTAAGGAACCTACCTGAAGAGAAGAATGATTCAGACTACAGTTTTAGTTTGACCTTTCAACTATGTATATTTGCACATTACTTTTAGGCAGAGACCAAATGCAAGCTTCAGACTGACTCATTTCATTCATGTAAAGCAAATTTTCCTATAATTTATCAGCAAACAAATCTCTAACAGTATAACATAGCAGCTACCAAACAGGAAAAATATAGACATGTACACTGATTTTACCAGTATCAGCAACAGTGATATCAAAAGATTATGACTAAATCCCTGTACTTCTGGATATCTTGGTACATCCAACTGTCCAGAGTCTTGGGGATATGAATGGCAGCAGTCTCCTTCACCCAGAGAACTGCTACAACTCTAAGGGAATTGTTTAATCATGTGGAACTATACCTATTGGATTTACATGAGAAATTTGTTCATTAAAATAAAATAAAGCACCATAAAAGTTTATTAAATGTAATTGTTGCTCTGTTTTCAAAAACATGCATTACAGGTTTACGTACCTGTTCAAGGACTGTCACTCCTGCATCCCACCCTGGAAATGTATACAAGAGCTTGCTACGAATAGAAAAAAGTTGGATAAAAATCACACACACACAAAAACCAAACACACAAGATAAGACCTGAGAAACTTATGAACGTGAGTAGTTATGGATCCAAGCAACCAAGAAGCCAGGATGCATTTGCTAAGATTATTACCCTCTCCCCTTACAGCTGCCATTTACAGTTTCTTGGTCTTGGGTGCTGAGATGCAAACTAAAGAGGCAGATCCTCTTGGAAATGCCGGTCTCCACCCAACACGGGGTCTCTGAGATCAACTCACTAGGGGACCCATGAGCCACAGTCCACCTCACACTCACTGGACATCTTTGCCTTGGGGTCAGATGATCCAGACATCTGATCTTACTCTCTGCGTTTCAATAACATCCAAAAGGCAAAGGAAATGCCATGTATATTAACAGAATTACCACCCACAGACTAGCTAGGCTAATCAAACTTAAAAAGAAGAAGAGTAAGATCTTGGCTTGCAACTTTTAACTAAAGAACCCAGCCTGCTCACTTGTCGAAGGTAGGAGATAAACCTAAGATAGGACAAGAACTTTGCAGCTGAAGAGATACTCATTATAGGATGCTCTTCCTGCTAGTAAGAGAGATGAAGATGAGAGATGTAAACAAACTGTACTGCCTGAGCCCCTCCTCCTCACAACAGTCAGTTTAAGGACCAACTGCACCATTCCCTTGACACCAAACCAGACAAGCTGATGTCCCCAAATTTGCCATGGAGCCACGCAGTAATCTGCAGAGCAAGTTCCCATTAGGGAACTCCTTTTAACAGTGTGTCGGGGTGTATTTCTGATTGAGACCACCAGGGCATTCTATTAAAGAATTTCAGATATGGACTCCATTTTATAATTGGATAAGAAAGAAATACAAAGACATGAACTCCTTAATATTATAATATGAAAGAAGCCTTTATGAACTTTTAAAATCTCAGTCTATCTTTGTATAATGTGAAATGATAAGCAGAGATTTATATGCAGAAGACATTATTTTTGTTCCTTTCCCTTCCTATTTATGTATACCCTAAAAACTTAATAAAACATACTTTACAAAATAAAAGAATTTCAGACAGTTTGTAAACAGCATAAAATTCCACAAACTGCTACAAGATAAATTCTGAAGATATTTTTAAAACTTGAGTTTTCTTTATAGTGACAAATATTTTCTTCTGCCAGAAAGGTTAAGCCGTTGCCAGAATCATGCATCGTTCCCCAACAGCATAATCCAAGCCAGCAGCACTCTGCACCATTCAATTCCACATTTTAAAGCTGACAGAAATAAATAATTGATAACTGGGCCAATCTGCAATTTATTGAGAAAAAGAAAAGTAGTTCTTACTTGGATTTTATATTCCATAATTGCAGAGGTCCTTGCTCACTACCAAGGAGAATTTTATTTAAATAAGTACTTGGGTGCATAATAGCAGAAACTGCAAAAACAGCCTTGTCAAAATTCAGCTGCAAGTATTCCTCTGCAGAACAAAAGAAGAATATTAGTTCCATAAACATCATACATATGTTTGACAGTTTACTCCCCTCCTCAAACATTTATTGCCTTTGGAAGAGTTGAGTCTCACCTTCTGATTGTACATCCCAAATAATAAGAATGTTATCACGATCAACAGAGATGACATGTTCCCCAAATGGTAGCACAAGATGAATGTCTGTGTCATGTCCTTTGTAAGTATGAACCATCTATAATTAAAAGCACAATAGCTATTTTATTTGAAAGAGATGCCTTGCTTAAAGAAACAAGTGATAATACAGTACAATGCAAAGTCACAAAATACTGCTTATGCAATCCACACTGTAGAAATTTAAATTGTTATCTAAAATCTCAAATATGAACCAGATGTCAACTACAGAAGCAAAAATTTGTGTTTGCTACCTTACCTGCTTTCCCAAGGGAGAAAGAGAAACAACAGAGCAGTGTCTCTTGATTTGGTGTTATTCTGAACTCTGAAGAAGTTCTAAGCACTTCTGAGGGGCTACATGACTGTAAAGGCAAGCCTACACCCAGTTTTATGTGGGGTGGGTATAGAAAAATCTCTTGTATCACTCCAAACCTCAGAAACCAACAAGGTATTTTTGAGCTTCTCCTAGTCTTGGCACTACCATAAAGGAGAATCCCCAAATTTCTACCAAAACTCTCTACCAAGATTTAATCCAAATTAAAAAGAGACTTTTGAACTCTTCTATACACTGATAAAACTGCAGTTAAGTTGATAGCATCGCCAACACAGCTGCTCTTCAACTTTAAGTCCCTTTTCAAGTAGTTATATATATTCTAGATATAGAATCCTGCTTGCAAGCTACACACAACTGAAATAACGTTGCTATTACAGCAGTATGTTTCAGATTTTTGATGCAGCCCTCCACTGTGTTTAAAGATCTCTGGATTGGGGTACTAATACAATACCAGTGTAAGAAAAGGAAACAAACATCTCCATCCTCACATTATAAAGCCATGTACACATAAGTGGCTGGTCTTCCCAACTAATGTTGGTATGACAGGGCAAACCACCTGATACCTGATTAGATATTTTGCCCTAGCTACTAGGCAACAGAATTGTCTTCCACTGAAACCCAGTGTAAATAAATTCTTTGCTACAGGGTATTCAACCTATCCATTGGTTCTGACTGGCAAGGAGGAACACCCTGGTAGCTCAGGATCATTTATCTCCTTGGAACTTTATGCCCTGCTTTCAGGTGTACCACGCACCCCAAAGGGGCGATACAGTTTGAGAATCATTGTACTGAAGTCCCATCATCAGCTATTAAGAATGCAACCCGGCTTCTCTAAAGCATCATTTTCAAGTCACTCAAGCCAGCCTCCCCAATCATTTCAGAAATAATTATACTTTGGCTGCCTTCTGACATCACATTTAATAACCATTAAGCCCAGATTGTGCACAAACGCAGCTTGCTGCTGGGCTGTTGTGCGTGACTTGTTTCCCCCACTCCCTTGCCTTTACAGCACAGAGATTTCCCTGTTAGAAACTAATGCTGGTTATCCTTGATACATAAATACAGCTCAGATACTTACACCATACCTGAACACAACTGATTAAGCATTTTAGGATCAGAGATCTCATTGTATATTATCAAACAAATGACACAAACCTCTTTGTTCCGAGCAAAAGCATAGAGAAGACTGCCACAAGATGCAAATACCAACATTCTGTCAGCTGCCAAATATGTAATATCCTGTGGCAAAGCATTGCCTGGGGATAAGGGGGAAAAACACAGTAAACCAAGACAGATGCCAGGTGTATAACAGAGACATTATTCTGTAGTGTAGCTGTACTCCCTCAAGTATACATTACTAGTGAACATGGACAAAAAAGTTTTGAAGCACTTCTGCAATTAAGGAAGCCCGATTATTATATGCTATGTCAGTATGAAGTAC
>NW_015171509.1:496870-507039 GCF_001447785.1 Gekko japonicus | reverse complement strand
GTACACAGTAGGACACGAGCCCTACTAGGCTGACTACAAAGAAAGGAATTGTGATTGAACTGCTGTACCTTTAGGTTCACTCTTCCCTGAAGTTTCTCTAAACAGCTAACCATTTTTTAAATTTAACAACGATCTACTTACTTGTGATCAAGACATAAATAACACCTAGTGTTGGAATTTGACATATTTTGGTCAATTAAATATTATTAGATAACAGTCAAAAGCATGTAAAGCTTTAATGGATTTGGCAGCATTCTTGACACTTGATGCTAATGTAATGATCATGTGTGATTGCTTCATATCTGTTTCTGAACTGTTCCAGTGCTTGTAACTTTTAGAGATTGGTTCAGAAGTCATATGAAACAAACAATCTTTAATGAAATGTTTGTGGGTCACCCCATTATGGTTAGTCAGGGTGCCTCAAATCAGGATCTGAAACCATGGTTTGAAGTTGTTTTATAAACCAGCTAGTCTTAACTAGTTTTATGTGATATTTAATGACAGTTTAATCCTCTTCTATGTTTAAGTATTTTATTTTTACATTTTAAAAAAATTATACCACCTGTATATAAACATTATCTGAGATTCACACAAAGAAGGATCTATCGAAATATAACATGATGTGCACATACATAGAACTGCAATACTTACTAACAGCAACTATGCCAAGTCTCTTCACCTGAAACAAAAAAATCAGATTTTAGTAAACTTCATAGAACTTGCTGACAATATCAAGTCAACATGACCAAGGTATTAGTATGTATACAGGGACCACTTTATAGCTTTACTGTGTATAGCTTCGAATAATCTAAAAGCTCACAATAGAAATCCTAGACAAGTACCTAAAAATCAATACTTTCTATTAAAAAGGAAACAGGAAAATTTCACGAGTGAAAGTGTTTCTAACCAAAACGATGCTACAGATTCACAGAATTTGGACAGGACCTTTTAATTTAACCCCTTAGCAGGGATAGTACTTATGCAGCCTTGGAGCCACTTCACTCATGCACGTTCTTACTCATTTACTTAACAGATGAGGAATTAAACAACAGAGACCCTCAGTGGCTGTTGCTAGGCAATCACAGTGTTCCAAGCTGGGTTTCTGTAAGTAAAAAGGCAGGGGGAGAGGGCAGAGTCCTTTCCAGGCCTATTTTTGGCCCTTGAGGAAGGACTCACTGGGCCCAGGACTAACTAGACTTGCCAGCTCTGAGTTAGGAAATTCCTGGAGATTTGGGGGTGGAGTCTGGGGGGGGGAGGTTTTTTTTTGGGGGGGGGGCTCAGCCGAATATAATGCCATAGAGTCCACCCACCAAAGCAGTCATTTTCTTCAGGGGGACAGATTGCTGTCGTCTGGAGTTCAGTTGTAATTCTGGGAGACCTCCAGGTCCCACCTGGATGCTGGCAACTCTAGACCTAGAAGCAACCTCTGGGTGACTTGATACCACCCAACTTGTGTTACACAACAAGACCTGGCTGCTTGCTACTGTTCAACAGAAACCATACTATGAAAACCAGTGTTGTGTAGCAGCTGGACCTTCAGAGTAGGGTCTGGGATAAAGGTAAAGGTTCCCTTGCCAGTCGAAATCCGACTCTAGGGTTGCGGTGCTCATCTCCATTTCAAAGCCGATGAGCCAGTGCTGTCCGAAGACATTTCCATGGTCATGTGGCCGGCATGACTAAACACCAAAACGCACGGAACGCTGTTACCTTCCCACTGAAGTGGTACCTATTTATCTACTTGCAATTTCTTGGTTTCGAACTGCTAGGTTGGCAGGAGCTGGAACTAGAGACCGGAGCTCACTCTGTCATGCGGCACACTCAGGTCTCGAACTGCTGAACTACTGACCTTCCACATCCTGCAGTTCAGCATCTTAACCACTTGAGCCACCGCAGCTCTGTGTCTAGGATACCCAGGTTCGAATTCCCATCTTGCTGTGGAAGTTCACTGGGTGATTTTGGACCAGTTACATACTTTCAGTCTAACCTACCTCACAGGGTGGTTGTCTGGATAACAAGGAGGAGGGGAGAATAATGTAAGGAGAAAGGTGGGGTATAAATGGAGTAATAATAAATATAGCTGAAGATGGGAGGCAAATAAAAGTAGGTTGGCGAATGGCTGAAAAGGTAAGAATGATGGAAAGGGAGACAATACAGGAAAAGAGGAAATAGTGTGGGGAGAGGGATACCGAGGAAAGTGAGGCAGTCCCCAAAAGTCCTTCAGGATTCCTTATCATGCAGGTGGGCCTGGCCCAGTGGTAGGCACCACCACAACTGGGCCACAATTTTCCTAGGTAGAGGCTGCCGTTGGGGGAGGGAGATCTTATGACAGAGGGGCAGATAAAGGTAGGTTGGCTGTTGGGTGGGAAGGAGATAGGGTTACCAACTCCAGGTTAGGAAACAGCTGGAGATTTGGAGGGAGGAGGGTGAGGTTTGAGGAGGGGAGAGACCTCAGAGAGTTATAATGCCATAGACTCCACCTTCCAAAGCAGCCATTTCCTCCACAGGAACTTGGGTTGCCAGCATCCAAGTGGAACAAGCAAAATACAAATGGGGATCACAGTTAGATGCTATGAAAAACTGTAAGAACACCATGAAGCAAGCTAACTAACAATATATTGCATATGTTATAATAAAACAATTTAATCCAACACATAGTGAATTAATGATAGAGATTCAATAGAATTTATAAACATGTAAGGTAGAAGATACCAGAACATACTCTACAAGAATATTGTGAGGAACGCTATGCCCGGCTTGAATTATGAAGCAGACTATTTGGGAGTGATAGGAGGCAGTGGTGTTCCGTTATTTAATATGCCCTTCTGATAAGTGGTATCTGACCAAAGTAGAAGGTTGACAGCTCTTGGGAAAAGGGTCTTCACGAAACTGTCTTTATTATCCATCGGGATTTGCTCAGCTGATGATAGGTATCTACTTGAAATCCCTGTTCTAAGCACCACGGGAGATATACCTGGAGACTGTGCATGTACAGGAGGACTTGTGTTGTGTTATGTACTCATCATTAGGTAGTCCTTAAATTGTTGATGCCAATTGCTTTTTAGATTGTTCATGCCTTATAGAATATGTTATGATATCTTCTACCTTTTATGTTTATAAATTCTATTGAATCTCTATCATTAATTCACTACGTGTTGGATTAAATTGTTTTATTATAACATATGCAATATATTGTTAGTTAGCTTGCTTCATGGTGTTCTTACAGTTTTTCATAGCATCCAAATGGAGGCTGGAGATAAATTACAATCTCCAAATGACAGAGATCAATTCTCCTGGAGAAAATGGCCGGAGAAAATCTGGAGCTGGCAATCCTAATGGAGGAACTGATCTCTGTAATTGGGAGATCTGTTGCGATTCCATGAAATCTCCTGGCCCTACCTTGAGGTTGGCAACCCTAGGAGCTAAGATAGCAGGAAAAGCGGAGGGGCTATACGGGTTTTCAGGAAAAGGAAATAGTGGGGGAGGGGAGAATGAGATGCCTCCAGCAAATCCTTGCTGGTTTGATCATAACAGTAAGAACATTTGTTTTGCTCTGATCAATTCAACTTGTTGTTGTTGTTCAGTCGCACAGTCAAGTCCGACTCTTCGCGACCCCATGGACCAGATTCAACTAATACTTTTTAATTAGAACTTTCTCATAATTACTAATAAACCAAACACAGAACATTTAATGACGTACGAAAATACTCTGAACAGCTCTTGATCCATATACATTACCAATGGATAGAGAACCTTCAATGCAGAAGTTACCTCAATAGATTATCCAGCAGTTACTCCTATTTCACAGATTTTGCCTTGCCTCAAAGCTTTTAATCCCAAATTACACATCAAGGAGCAATTAGTACAAAGCCTATACTGGTCTCAGTGCAAAGTGTTGAGCATATGCATAATTGCTTTCAGATTTGTAACCTAATGAATTAACTTCATTCTTTTGTTTTCAAGATAGAGACCAGACAGGTAATCACACAGCAAAAGGGGTGATGAATGGCCATGAAAGATTTACTTATACATTTTCACTATAAAGGAATACTAAAGGAAAGGGGGGAATTGGTCCTGGGAAGTATTTCTTTCAGAACTGGTATCCTAAATAAAAGTAGATTTATTGATATAATTCATAAATAATATGGTAGTACACTGTAACTAGGAATGGGTAAATACTAAACAATTGCTTTGATATTTCACACACTTTTCTCTCTCACTGTCAGGGATCTTGGCATGTAACTTTGTAACACTTTTTTCCTTAAGGACATATAGGTTTACTGTTTCACTGTAGCCTGTCACTCAGACTTTTTATTTTTCTCTTTAACTTTACTTTCTTGTTTCATATACATTCAACTTTTTTCATACTAACTCCTAAGCACACAAAACTGCTTCTCTCCCAGACTTCAGAACTTCCTCCTAACCACCACCATCTTCATCAACTGTCCCTCTTCAACTGTCCCTCTTGACTGACATACCCATTCATCCACTAATTTTTACTTCCAAAACCCCTCCCCCTTTCTGCCAATCACCAATCACACCACTTGCCTGTTTCAACCACTCTAGACTATCTCTCACAGCCATGTAACCAAACTTTTAAAGCGACACACACACATATAAGACAAGGAATCGTTACACCATCCATCTCAAAACCACGTCTGAAGTGTTATATTTTCTGCCATGGCCTTCTAGCGACTATAATCTAGCCATTAGTGCCCAGAGAGGATTATGAAATGACCAACAAAATGTGTACATCAACCTTCCCAATACTATTACAAGAATTGAGCACTTGCAACAATTTCTGTCCTTGCCTGTATATAGCCAGTTCCATGCATGGTGTGCACATTTAAAAGTCAGCATGTACAGTAAATACCATACACCAAGTATTTTATTAGGGACTTGTTTTTAGATTTGATACTGGCTCCTATGAATGTGAATTTATTTTTCCTGTGCTATACACATCATTTCTCTACAAGCATAACCATATACATCACAGTTACTGCAAAGCTTTAGCTTGCATGCTGCAGAGTCTGTGAACCTGGCTAAACCACAGAGTGAGACTTGTACTCCCTGCCAGATTCTCTTATGTTGTAAAGCTGCCTGATCTTGAGCCAAATATGCCAAAGACAAAACTACTCTATAGCACAGATGACAAGTATAAACACTGTAGTAGTACCTCATATTTTGGACTTGACACACACTTACCAAGAACTTGACATGATTGATGTACTTATTTGATGATGAAATACCTAATCATACTTTTTTTCCTTTGAAAGAGGTGCAAGTTTTGAACTTGCCTTCTTGCAGTTTTATTCTTTATTAAACAGAGTTGTGCCTCTGCATGTAGCACCTCCCTGTAAGTTCAGAAAATGATACTGTCTTGTTTGCATCCTGCCCCATGAGATGCATGGACTCTTTTCCCACCTATAGATCTATTTCCCAAGTGTGCCCCCTATCTGTGCATATCTATGGATCGGGGCCACACTTGCACTAAACAGATTTTTCTACAAACTTTGGTGACTGGTGTGTGTGTGTGTGTTAAATCCCCCCAAAGTAAAAGAGCATTCTCTGTGCATGCACAAAGAATGCTCTTTACTGCTTACCTTCTCTGTGGCGAAGCATCCCTGGTACCATAGCAGGCCCACCGGAGGCAGCAGTAAAGCAGCCTGAGGGTTCTGTCAGGGCTGGAGGAGAAGCCGGGGCCCACACTGGGCCTGGCATCAGCAAAGAAGCAGCCTGGGGGAATGTGTCAGTGGCTGCACAGCCTGGGAGCCCTGCTGGGCCCAGTGTTGGTGGCGATGCAGCCCGGGAGCCATTGGCGATATACCCTGGAAGCCCTGCTGGGCCTGGCAGTGGCTGCTCCCAGAAGCCGCACTGACCTTGCACTGGGCCTGGCAATAAAGGGGGGGGATTCCCCCTCGAGTACCGTGGGCCCACACTTGTACTATCTATATTAGGGTCACCAGATGCCCTCTTTTTTAAGGACATGTTCTCTTTTTTTGGTGTCCATCCTCTTTTGGGGTTGGAAGATTAAGAATATTCCTAGTTAGTAGCAATTATCACAGTTCAAATAGTAGATGTATTCAAAATGAGTCTGTCATAGTGATCATTTGTTTGAAGTAGTCAATCAGGAAATATGTCCTCTTTTTTGCTTTTCAAAATATGGTAACCCTAATCTATACACTAATAGCCAAGCCAGCCGAATCTTTGGATACTTAAATCCAGTGACTGGATCTGTGAACGGGCAATGCAGATCTTTCTACAAACCTGAAAAGGGCTCAGGTTTGCCAATAAATGTGAAATCTAGAAAAAACACATTGGCCAAATGACAGAAGAACCTGTAGCTTTAAGCAACAGATTTCCTCAGTGGCTGTTGCTAGGCTATAAAAGGTAAGTGGAGGGGGCAGGGCCCTTTCCAGGCCTATTTTAGCCTTCAAAGGAGGATTCACTAGGACCTGGCCTGGCTATGATTGCCAGGTTGGTAAATTCTTGAAGATGCTGTGGTTGAGTCTGAGGAGGGCAGGGTTTGAGGAGAGGATTCAGCTGGATATAATGCCAGAGTCCAGCCTTCAGAACAGCCATTTCTCCAGGGGGACAGACCTTTGTAATCTAGAGTTCAATTGTCATTCTGGGAGATCTCCAAATTCCACCTGGAGGCTGGCAACCCTAGGCCTGGAAGCAACTTCTGGGTGACTTGAGTTGATACCATCCAACTTTCATGACTTAATTAGGCCTAGCTGCTTGCTACTGTTCAACCACAGCTACCCTATAAAGGACAGTGTGCTGTAGCAGTAGGAGCTTCAGCCCAGATTCAAACTCCCATCTTGCTGTGGAAAGTCACTGGGTGATTTTGGACCTAACTTACCTTGCAAGGTTGTTGTACAGATTAACAGGAAGAGAGGAAAATAATGTAAGCTGCTTTGATCCCTACTGTGGAGAAAGGTGGGTTATAAATGAAGTAAATAAATAATATAAAGATGGAAGGCAGATAAAAGGTAAGTTTGTGAATGGCTGAGAAGAAGGGAATGAGGCCGTGGAAGGGGAGAGGATATTGGAGTTGCCAGGGGATAGAGGGAAAAGTGAGGTACCACCTCACAAGTCCTTAAAGGTTCCCTACCATGCAAGTGAGCTTGGCCCAGTAACTAGTAACAGAAAACTGGGCCACAGTTTACCTAGGTAGAGGCTGCTGGGGGAGGGGGGGTTAAGAAAGATAAAGGTAGGTTGACTGTTGTGAGGTAAGGAGATAGGGTTACCAACTCCAAGTTAGGAAATACCTGGAGATTTGGAGGGTGGAACCTGGGGAGTGTAGGATTTGAGGAGGGAAGGGACCTCAGAATGGTAGAATGCCATAAACTCCACATTCCAAAGCAGCCATTTCCTCCAGGGGAATTAGGTTTGCCAACATATGGCAGAGATCAGTTCCCCTGGAGTAAATGCCTGCTTTGGAGGATGGACTGTATGGCATTATACCCTGCTGTGGTTGCTTCTCTCCCCAAACCTTGCCCTCCCAAGGCTCAACCCACAAATCTCATGGAATTTCCCAACTTGGAGCTGGCAGGGGTAATTAGAGTCAAGATGCTGTTTTACTGCAAAAGAATTTCAGAAACGGAGTAGAACGGGAAACTGCTGAGTTACAAGTTATTACAACACTTGGCAATAGGACTCTCAGGGTTTAACAGAGATGTCGGTTTCTTATCTCACTAAACATGCTAATAAATGGCGTTCAGTTATTGCATCTACTTATAAATTTTTTATTATGCTGTATGCTAATTTGCTGCTATTCACAGGTCTTACCAATTGCCTTAAAGGTGCCCCTGTACTCAAACTATGCTAGCGATGAAACCATGAAGTTAATTCTCCCCTCACACCCTACAGAAGCACATTTTGCCCTCCCTGAAATCACTCCTTTAAAAGAAAACGGGGGAGGCGCCGGTTCCGCCGGCCGGGGGGGGGGGGGGGGGCACGTCCCGAAAGACTCACGTTGTAAGTATGGAAGCTCCTCCCCACCGCGGTGACCAGGTAGAACTCTCGATGCCGGCGGTGATAACGCAGCACGTGAGCCAGGTGATTGGAGCAGAGCCCCAGAGCGCGGAAAGCTACGAAGAGTGCATTGCCCCCACCGGAGCCTCCTTGCTTGGCGGCGGCGGCGGCGGCGACATCACCACCCGCCAGCGACATCCCTTCTTACTTGCACAGACTGACCCACCGCAACAAGCAGGTCCCCCGACACAACTAGCGAGCACGCGGCTGGGCGTATCACGGAAGTCTAGCCTTCTACTTCCGGTGTTATCTTGGTGCGGTTGTAAAAGAGACCGTCCCTGCATCTGTGGGCTCGAGCTCTTGAAATAATTTTCAGGACGGTACAGAGAACAATATAAATTGCGTTCTAAAATGCGTTAATTAGTCCCGCTAATTAAATCAGTAGTGCAATTTACTCGGTTATTGGGCAAAACCACACCAGTCATACATATCGGTTCTAGTTCTACTGAAGCGCAACTGCTGCGGTGTTTTTCTGAAGACTTCTGAAGTTTGCAGTTTGATGAGGCGGCTAAGCATCTTGAGCCTTTCCACGTCCCAAAAACTAGATAATGAGCGGCAATGGTTAACTAGTATAGGTTTATCTGTAGCTATGTCTCATAGTAAATGAACAGGGCTTACCAATTTTTCTTTGGAGCAAGTCTACAGTACAAGTGCAAAGCAAGTCTGTAACAGGTAACATACAATGTATTTCTAGTCTTCTAAAAATATTAAGAAGTCTCACAAAGCATACCATTCTCCAAGGGAAAAATAAAGGTATACTGTTACTGATCAGAGTACATCATAAGCATTCATCATTTTTGGCTATGCTTAGCCTCTACTGAGGAAGCATACACTAGACAAAGTTTTGAAATCTGGAGTCTTCGTTTTTGTATACTTACCTGTTGGAAGACATTGTATGCTACCTGTTGGAATACTAAATATGTTTATTATGTACTTGCCTGCTGGATATTTGTAGATGTACTATTATTATTCTCCTTCTAGTTCGAATAGTACCTAAGAGTTGCTTGTTTGTTCTGTTTTTCTTCTTAGCATCTTTCTGCAGTTTTTTCCCTTGTTTTTGTATTGTTCACTGTGTGATCGCCTGTTGGACTTGTTTTCTGTATGTGATTAATTGCCATGTATGTAACAACTGACTATGGCAATGTCAGATAATAGGGATGTACAACTGCACATAAAAGAGATTAGAAAGCACATCCCCATCTCTGGGTTTAGTGCCAGTAGTCATCATTTCCTTGACCGCAATGACCTAGCTACAGTGATCCATGCGACGGTCACCTCGAGGCTAGACTACTGTAACGCTCTCTACGTGGGGCTGCCTTTGTCGCAAATCCGGAAGGTACCGCTGGTGCAGCATGCTGCGGCCAGGTTGTTGGTGGGCGTCCCGGGCTGGGAGCACACCCGACCTGTGCTGAAAGTGCTGCACTGGCTGCCTGTAGCATACTGGATTCGCTTCAAAGTGCTGGTGCTTACCTTTAAAGCCCTACATGGCCAGGGTCCGACTTACCTGAGGGACTGCATTCCCCCATATATTCCCCAAAGAGCACTCTGGTCGGGGTCACAACACCGGCTGGTGACCCCGGGCCCCAAGGAGGCCAAGCTTGTGGCAACAAGGGCCAGGTCTTTCTCAGTGGCGGCTCCTACCTGGTGGAATGAGCTCCCGGAGGAGATCAGGGCCCTGCGGGACCTTGTGCAGTTCCGCAGGGCCTGCAAGATGGAGCTCTCCATAGGCGTAATCTTCGTGGGGGCGGCGGGGCATCAGCCCCCGCCGAAATTTTCAGGAAAGTGCTCAGCCTCCCCTGGGAGCCACCCTTGCTCCTAGCAAAGCAATGCCTCTGGCCCAGCCCCCCCCTCCCGGGAAATTGGAAAGTCTACACCCTTGGGAGCCGCCACGGCCACTTACACCACCGCTCTGTTATAGAGAGAGACCACTGGGGGGGTGGGGTAATATCTTTCCCTCACCCCAGCCTTCCCCCCTGTTACACAAGATGTTAGGAGTCTATGTGTGCATCCGTAGAACTGATTTTAAGTTGTTTTAAAATTGTATTTATATCATGTAATTTTGTATACTGAACGCACTTGGTGCCTTATGTGAGCCGCCCGTTCGCGGGGAGGGCGGGGTATAAATGTCATAA
>NW_015171509.1:403006-496749 GCF_001447785.1 Gekko japonicus | reverse complement strand
CAGGACACTAGAAACCCTCCCACTGTTACACCCCCAAAGTCCAAGAATACAGATAAATAAATAAATAATGGATCCCAGCTGCATCCGCCAAGTGTTGGCTCTACCTATATGGCTCCTGGTCTTGCATATAGAACTCTGCATACAATCCTGAGTGCTGAATTCAAGGGATCCTTTAAAAGGTCATATATTCAAGTGGTTTGTGGACTGCAGGAATTTCCTCATTCTCTGGCATGAGAATAGTAGTAACAGAATAGTTCTTTTTACAAATCAGTACCAGAATGCACTGTATTTACAAAGCAGTTCATAAAAATGTTTATTCATAAATATACACACATATATTATCTTTTTTTAAAATCTGGATTATTCATTCACATTTTAAAATATTCATACAAAAATATTTATACTATTAAAATATAGGAGCCTTGTAAGATGGATGCAGGAAAATTTACACAGGTTTGTAGTGATTCTTCTCAAATTCAAGGTCACTTAGACATTTTGTAATAGTTCCACATCATTTTCAGTTCCTGGAGTGTGTGAGTCCCACATTCTTGATTTGCTATTATTTTGCTTCGCTGGCGTTTGCACTTGTTAGAATGCTTATAAGTAACAGTACCATTCCAGACATTATCCATCTGTTGAGCAAGAGATCACATACTAAGAAAAGTTTAACTGAATAATGCTTGAATTGTCAAGAAGCAATTCTAATTACTTGGATTACTAATTACTGCAGTTCACCCTGGTCTTACTGAACTCAGATCCTGTTCTTTGAAGGCCTGATTTGTTTTATTTTTTTCTAATGATTTTTTCTCTTTATTTGATTTATTGCTAACTGGATAAAACACTGAATAAACAACACACTCTCCCCTTCTACTATTTACTTATATGTCAACTTTGTCACAGTTGGATTTTAAGCCTCCACTCCCTCCATACAAGTTTCCCTGCACTAAACATAGATGAGGGAGGATGAAAGGAAGATGCCACCAAGTCCCATTCCACCAAGTTATCACTGAGACCTGACACCCACATCACAACTATCACATAGAAGGATTTTAAGCAACTTTTTGGGTGACAACCTCTACGTGAAAATTGGTCAGTAATAACAGTGAAACAAGTGTCAAACATCTTAATCACATACAGATCATGTAGCAACCCATATATGACCCAATGCTGCCAGAAAGCAATGTCTGCCACTCCTTCAAGAATGTGTTCCTATTCAGATTGCTGCAAAATACTGCTGCACTAGAGCACAAAAGGAGCTAAGATACCGTTTAGAAATATTTCCAGTCTCCATCTGTGTTACCACATTTTTCTCCTGGAATGAATTCAGGACTGTATACATGGTTCTAACTTTTATTTTCACTATGACCCTGTGAAATAGAACAGACCAAGGACTGGCCCAGGATCATCCACTAAGTTTCAAGGCTGTGTTGGAATTTGAACCCAGGTCCTCTGTAGCCCTAGTTGGATGCTCTAATCAACATACAAAAGCACAGCCTTATAGTAAAGTAAGGGAATGTATTGATCTCCAAAGCAGACTTGAAGGTTAAAAAACCCCAAAGTTTAGGATCCACCAACATAGCAATGTTTTGATTTCTTTTCATACATTCCTGAACTAATGCCCCCTTTGTATCTTAACTAATATAGTAAACATAAAAGCACCAAAAGTTTCTGTCAGGATAACCCCAATTGTGTGCCAAAATCTGAATTCTGGAACTGGATATATATTATTTGCATAATTTGTATTTTATTCCATTTATTCTGCTTCCAGATACAGGGAGCAGCAAGGAGCTTTTCAGGGTAACGGAGATGACAACAACCCACCCCCTCCCAATCTTATTCAGCAAGCCTTCTGGCTTTTAATAAGAATCATACAGGCAAGAAACAGGCCGGAGGGGACAACCCTATATCATGTGATCAGAATATAATAAAGATAGTCCTGAAATTGTAGGACTGAGATAGAATGGAGGTCCATTAAGGCATTTGTGCAAGAGCTCACTAACTTGATGGTTTAGATCCATGACTTGATGGTTTAGACCCCTGCCCCTCCATATGCAGCTACTGGGGTTCCTTTTTGGAGGGGCAGATTCTAATGAAAAATGCTATCTGGCTTGTAGCTTTTATGCCCTCTGGGGGAAATTTGCAGGTTTTATCCCAGCAGCAGTAAAAGCGGTTGGAGTGGTCTCAGGCAGAGATCTTTAGCATCCTCCACTATCTGATCCTTTTAACTGTAGATGCCTTGAGCCTGGCACCTTCTGCATTGCAAAGTACATGTTCTTCCACTGAGCCATAACCCTTTCCCATTTTGTAGAGATACAATCACCATAGGATGGCAGGAATTAAATACCTGTATCTCCCCATGCTGTTCTCCCTCCTTCAAAGTCTTTCAAAATGATAACAGAACTAAATGTAATGTGCAGTTCTGCCATGTATGGTAACAAGAGTTGAGAAAGAGATGCGGGACAGCTGCTGACAGGCAGAGTAGTCAAAACTGAGCTAGATAGCCTGCCATCTCCAGTTAAAAGGATCATATAGATTTCAACCCAAATCCTGTTGCTTTGTTTATTGGATGTCCCTGTTGATTATATTGACTCACTGTAATCTGCCTTGAGTCCCAGTGAGCAAGGGGACCACAAATAATGTAAATAAATAAAATTAACTAAATGCAGGTGTTGCAAAAGACCTCGACCTGAGCTCCTGGACAGTCACCCCCCCTTGCTGTTTATCTTGCAAGCCAAGTGAGAAGCAGAGGTGGTTTGCCATTGCCTTGCTCTGCACAGCCTTTCTTGGGGGGTCTCCCATCCAAGTACCGACCCTGCTTAGTTTCTGAAGTTTAACTAGATCTGGGTACACCATGCCACCTTCCTTGCTCTCTTCAGAAAATTTAAATATAGCCCATGAGTAATGTGTAACTGATCAGTGCATGTAACTTTCCTCAGTGGGCCAAATACAAAAGTGTGTGTGAGAGAGGGGGGGGGGAGAGGGAGAGAGAGAGGGAGAGGCTTAAGTCTCTTCCCCTGTGCTCAGTTGTTGCATCTGAATAAGCCCTACAAGGCTGCAGATTCAATGCAGAGCATGGAACTCCCTGCACATGTCTGACTGATAGGACTCATGGTGGTGGTGGGGGGATGAAAACAGTGTATGGTCTTGGGCAGTTTCTTGTGGTCAAAAATTAGGGTTCCCAGCGCCCCTGCATGGGAAATTCCTGGGGAGATTTGAAGGTGGAGCCTGAGGAGGGTGCAGTTGGAGAGGAGAGGGATTTCAACAGGGTTTAATACTAGAGTCCAACCTCCACAGCAGCCCTTTCCGCAGGGGAACTGATCTCTGTCGACAGATTACAGTGTAATCTGCAGATCGGTTGTAATTCCGGGAGGCTGACAACCCCAGATCTGATATGTCAGCTTCAGGTACTCCTATGACAGGGTAAATACTGCGTTAAATCTGCTTCTGCCGTATGCGAAAGGAAAAGCATAGAACTGGCGTGGCCCCATATGCCTTCACCGTCCTAAGAATGGAGATGTGATGCAGTAAATGACCACACCTACCCCACAAAGCCCGCTGGGACACAACAGAAATGTCAGAGAACGACTCAGCGCTGCCCACCTTGGGACCGACGTAACCGCTGCAGTTGGCCTCCAGAAGGCTCGCAGTGTGCGCCCAGACATTCGGGTACTCCGAAGCGATGCACACCCCGGTAAAGTTGTGAATGCAAGACAACAACGCCTCTCGCTTCCCGGTCTCCTATGGCGGCAAGGGAGGGGGAGAGATAACGGTTAGCAAAGCGACGCCGAGGGAGGGCCGCTCCTTTCCCCCCCCCACAGATGCCTTCGCGCCAAGTCTCCGCCAGCGGCTCGCAGTTCCCTGGGGGCCGGGCGCCGGTTTAAAAGGAAAGTAGGGCGGGGTGAGAGCGGCAGGGAAGCGGCAGGGGGGGCTGCTGAGCGGATGTCTTCCTGGGCTGTGCCGGAGGAGCTCGGGTCGGGCGGCTCTCGGTAGGTTCTCGGCACATGAGCACAGCCTCCGATGGAGGCATCGGTGCGATGGAGGAATGGCTGTCATGTAAGGAGACCAGAGGTGGAGGCGAAGGCGGACAAAGGGATCCTCTTCGTTTCCCGTTATCTGCATCTTCTATTCATGTACTTTGGATTCTCGGAAGCTAAGCAGGGTGGGTCCTGGTTTGTCCTTGGATGGGAGCACACCGAGGAAGCCCAGGGTTGCTATGCAGAGGCAGGCAAGGGCAAAGCCACCTCTGAATGTCTCTTGCCTTGAAAACTCTACGGGGTTGCCCTAACTTAGCCGGCTGCGACTTGACGTCCAAAAAAAAGAGTCCCAACATGGTACGGCACAAGGCTGATGAATGGCACTTAGAACGATTCTCTTTTTCTTTTTTAATGTTTGAATCCGCGTGTCAGCCGCCGTGGGAGCTATGAGTGTGTTGTGGATAATTTTTTTTTAAAAAAAGATTGCCTGTGGGATTTCATTGCCCACTGAAACGAGAGGCTTTTGAACAAGGATCTCCTAAAAAAGCAAATGTCATTGCGGTGGTACATCGAGGAAATGAAGTCCTCTCAGCTAGTCTCTGGTGTGCGACATACCTGGAATGGTTCAGTCCCAAGACATAACAAAAAGAAAAAGGAAAAGAAAGAGACCCATTGCTTATAAATTCTAAAGTCTCATGAATTCAAGCCAATATTGTGATGCATTTATTTCTTTTGTGCAAAGTAGACACAAAGACAGTACAATCCCCACCTTTTGTACCATCTGAAACCTGCTGTATATATGTTTACAGAATTTATATTTAGGCTCTCGGGATGGTCAACAACAAGGTTAAAACATCATAAATATAAAACATGTTAAAATCATGGCATCTAGATATAAAATACCTAACAATATGCCAAAAAAATCAGTAGCTGAAACCAACAACACACAGTAACTACTCTAAGGAAAATGGGACAAAAGGGGGGAAAATCCAGCATAACAAAAACCAAACAACTGAGTCAAATAAGCCAAATGCACATGTAACAAAAACAAAAACTGTTAATCTGGCACCTGAAAGTAAGAAGATCAGACACCAGGCAGGTGGTTGCTGGAAGAGTATTCCATACACAAGAAGCCACCCCAGAAAAGTCAATCTCTGTAGCAAACAGACAGGCTTTTCTGCCCACTGAATGAAAAATGAATTACAATAATTTAAACTTTGCTTGTAGACATAGTTGGAAGAAAAAGGAAAAAAATATACAAGGAGGAGGAAGAGCTACCATTGGCCTCAACTGCTCCAGGGCATCAGGGATATATACCCCTTTATACAAGTACTAGAAATAATGCCCGTTGCGGAAATAAATACAACGGGATCTAGAAAGAGGCTCTGGGAGAGTGCTCTGGCTTTGGACAAACAGTGTCAGTTTTTATTTATTTATTTACTAGAAATAAGGCCCGTTGTGGAAATAAATACAACGAGATCTAGAAAGAGGCTCTGGGAGAGTGCTCTGGCTTTGGGCAAACAGTGTCAGTCTGCTTTTAAAACATGAACCTGGGACCTGCACACCACCAGAATACAGCAGGTTCCATATGCAACTGACATTCCAACTGCCTTGCGGGGGGGGGGGGTTTGAGGTGTGGAATGGAGTGAAGTCCAATCAGCTTCCATATGCAAAAGACCAGGTTGTCGCAGCAGTTGTGGTGTGGGCGGGACCCAGGCTTTGCCTTCTGATTGGTGGTGATATATGCTGAGGAGCAGTGCCATCAGCCATACACTAAGGGAGTGCATTTTAGAATTAGAACTTTGGCACCCACTATTCAATTATATATAAGGAGAGATATTAGTAAGCTGCATGTAATATATGAAACAATACCTTAGTCCTTGGGCAGCAGTTAATCACATTTTCTCTCTAGAGAGAAATGATAGAACAGTTTAGTGCATAAATTAACTTACAACATAATTGAGGCAAGGAGAGAGATAATTGTATGTGTACAATGAAGGTTTATTCAAAATAGATTCAGGTGGGTAGCCATGTTGGTCTGAAGTAGCAGAACAAAGTTGTGAGTCCAGTGGCACCTTTAAAACCAACAAAGTTTTATTCAAGGTATGAAGCTTGAATAAAACTTTGTTGGCCTTAAAAGTGCCACTGCACAAAAGTAAATGTTCAGCTAAGCACAGTTGCAACCAGATGCCACCCCACTGTCCCGTATCAATTTGATCCAGTTTGCTAAAAAACAAAAACAAAACCAACCTCACGATGGAATTCAGAAGTAGCCATGATTGAAGATGGATTAATGTGCTTCTACAAGAAGAGAGATACAGTTAAGAAGGTGTGTTCACATAACCTCTCTCTAGAAGTTTTATCAATATCTGTCTCTAACTCTTTCATTCCTATAAGTATTTATAGAGGTTAAATTAATGGCTATGTATGGTTCTTCCTTATCTTGCACCCCAGTCATAAAATGTTATCATCTTAAGGCTGCAGTCCTCCATGCCCATTTACCTCATTGCATTCTGTGGAACTTGTTTCTGCATCAACCTGCACAAGGTTGAGCTGCATAGGTGCAATCTTTTGCCCATTCATATGGGAGTAAGCCTTGCTGAACTCAGTGGGACTTCCTTTCAAGTAAACAGTCAGAGCTTCAGGCTGTCACATTGGTCCTAAAGCCACAGTGGGGTTCACTTCTAAGTGAACAAATATGGCATTAGGTTGTAAACATCCTGGGGGGGGGGGGAATCATTCAACCACCTGATTTTTGTCTATGCCACTAAGCAAACTGAATAACTTAAACTTTTCTATAGCAACTATAGAACAGTGTCACTTTATATTAGGAAATACAGTTTTGGCTTATCTGT
The DNA here is from genome assembly GCF_001447785.1 of Gekko japonicus. Lineage (NCBI taxonomy): Eukaryota > Metazoa > Chordata > Lepidosauria > Squamata > Gekkonidae > Gekko > Gekko japonicus. The sequence goes on along the minus strand of NW_015171509.1, from coordinate 489,920 downwards.
TTGGATGCTGCATGCAGAGTTCTCCTCTTGAAAGTTTTATATGTGATTTGAACTTTGCATACTTTTAAGTCAACAATATTGTTTATATTTTTTCATTTACTATTACAGAATCAGCACAACACAGCTATTCTACCAGTGTCACCTTGATGCTTTCAGAAAACCAATCCCCTCCCAATATACTTCCTTCCCCGCACAATCCTGTGTCCATATAATGGAAGGTAATGCAATATAATACCTGTAGCAGACGTGTGTATGCTTTTATGATATTTGTATGGTTACATCTACTGAAACTGTTAGCTCCACCATAAGAAGACAACTGTACCAAGCCAACACAATGAAGAAGAAAAATCAACGTGAAGAAGGCTGTGTGGCAAAATAAAATAACATAAAAACAACTGTCATTCTCCAATGTTACATTAAAGTTATCTGAAATACTAAGCTCTAATGTTCGTTAGAAATCAATTAATTAACTCTTGCTCCTGAAAATAAATTGCTAGAAAAGTAAATCCATATATTTACCCATGGTGTCCCTTAGGAATTGATTTTCACTTCTGAGTTTCTTGCCTTGGTGACTCCCCTATATATTGTACCTTTTCACCTATGGGTGTTTCCCATAATTCCAAGATCTTGTTCTGACTGGGATGGCTCATTCCCTAGCTGTAAGTAATTCAAAAGCAAGGATGTCCCATTACCAATTTCCAGGGAAACAAATGTTAAAAAAACTTTGCAAGTGTTTAGATTAGGGAATTAGAGCAAGTGAGAATTTTCCCCCAGGACTTTACATAATGATGATGAAATGTCATTAAAAAAAAAAAAGTATAATTGCACAATAGTGACATCTACAGTATTGAAAAAACAAACATTCTTTGTCTGGCTGTACAAGTTATTAATAGCACTTGAAATTCTGTATCTGGAAAGCTGTGCTGATTTTGGCAAGCTGATTTTGCTCACGTGCTCCCTGCCTTCAAAAATGGGATCCAGGAAGCTGTTTTTTGAAGTCTCATAGATTTTGGGTGTGAGTGTGATTTTATCACCAAACCACTTCAGTGGAGTACCTGATTCTGCATCTAGACATTTTGTATGCAAGCATGTGGCCCATACCACACCTTTTAAAGGAAGTCAGCTGGAGTGGAAGCCAGTGCTAGCAATCTCCACTAGATGGAGACTTGCATTTAGCATTCAACATAATGAAGATGTTTTAACAGATTCAAGGACCAAACAGGAATAGCAAGCTTGGTTTATATGGTTAGCATTTGTTTGGGTTTAACTCCAGGGGACAACATTGAAGGAAATAAATATATCAAAATTGGAGATTGATGGGCAGATATACTCTTTAATTGTGGAATGCTGAGAGTAATTAACTGAGACCCTGCCATCCGTCTCCTCTCAAGTGTGGAGGCAACCTTACAGCATCCTCTTCTTGGAAGTGGGGTGATTGACTGTGTAGAGTATCTCCCCTGTTCCCAGACCATTCCAAATTACATCCCTGGCCTGAAAGATCTCCGGCTGTCCTCAACCAGGGCTAGGGCCTTTTCAGCCCTGGCCCCTGCCTAGTGGAACTCTCTGCCTGGTGACATCTGTGCTGTGCAGGACCTGGGACAGCTCTGCAGGGCCTGCAAGATGGAGATGTTCCGCCAGGCCTACAGTTGAGGACTGCAACAGTCCACCATCAAGCCTGCCCTCCATCTCTTGCCCTCCCCCCCCACTCCATGGGGAGTGACATCAGATGCCTTCAGACGAACATATTGTTGCATTGTATTGTTTTACTGAATTTGTTTAAACTGTTTTATTTATTGATATGCTTTTATATGTTGTACATCACCCTGAGCCCTCTGGGGGAGGGCGGTTTATAGAGTGAATCAAACAATCAATCATTACATTCCAGTGTTCCCTCTAAGCTGAGTTAATGTGAGCTAGCTCACAGTTTTTTAGCCTCCGGCTCACACATTTTTATCTTAGCTCAGGAAGGATGGCTCCAGAGCAAACTAATTAATGCTGTAGCCAAATCGCTTGCTCACAACTTTAATGCCAGTAGCTCACAAGGTAGAATTTTTGCTCACAAGACTCCACAGTTTAGAGGGAGCATTGCATTGTACTATTAATTACACTACATTACAATCTACTATTCCAAATAAGAAATAAAATAAAGAAGTGTATAGCCCTTCTGGGGGATTGGTGAGATTTAGAATATAGCTATATGGACTGGATGAGGTTAGCATATGTAGTGAGATAAGAAACTAATATCCCTTTTAAGTCCTGGGAATTCCACTGTTCTGAGTGCTGTAGTAACTTGCAACCTGAGACTCCACAGTTTAGAGGGAGCATTGCATTGTACTATTAATTACACTACATTACAATCTACTATTCCAAATAAGAAATAAAATAAAGAAGTGTATAGCCCTTCTGGGGGATTGGTGAGATTTAGAATATAGCTATATGGACTGGATGAGGTTAGCATATGTAGTGAGATAAGAAACTAATATCCCTTTTAAGTCCTGGGAATTCCACTGTTCTGAGTGCTGTAGTAACTTGCAACCTGAACAATTTCCCTTTCTAGTCTGTTCCTGAAGTTCTTTTGTAATAAAACAGATACTCTGAGGTCACCCATTGAATGTCCTGGAAGGCTGAAGTGTTCTCCTACAGGTTTCCTAGTCTTATGATTCTTGATGTCATATTTGTGTCCACTTATCCTTTGGCGTAGGGTTTGCCCTGTTTGCCCTATGTAGAAGTGACAAAGGACATCCCTGGCATGTTCCATTTAGATTGCGATTGTTTCTGTTAATTTCCCATTTATTAAAATATTTGCTTGTCACTTGAATATACCTTGCATCCATTTCCTGAATTCAGGGCCAGAGCCCAAATTTTGAAGTACATTCAGTAAAAAAAGGTGATATTAAATTATCAAATGCTTTCTCCACATCCAGAAATAGAAACACTGCCTTCTTTTCCTTCTTGTTCACAAATTTGATTTCATCTTTAATAAATCATATATTGTCTTTCACACACCTCTTTCATACAAAGGCTGTTTGGTAGGTGTGAATTAAATTTGGTATACATTCTCTTAGTCTTTCTGCCAATACTGTGGCAAAGATTTTATAATCTACGTTCAAATAAGTCTTTATGACTGTGGTAGCATTTCATCATTGCCTTTTTATATTAACGTTATGTACGTCCCTTGCCATGTCAGAGGTATTGTCTTACCTTCTTTTATTTCATTCATAACTTTTTGTAATGGTATCATTAAGACTTCTTCAGAATGTTTGTAATACATTGCTGTTAGCCCATCCAGGCCTAGATCTTTGTCCTTTTTCATATTTTTTATTGCCTGGGAGATTTTTTGAATTGTCATTGTGTGGTTTAAAATTTTTCTGTGTTCTGGCATGAACTTTGTGGTCTTTTAGATAGTCTCTTATTCCTTTTTCTGAGACAGACTTCTTTTTATGTAATCCTGAAAGAACACTGATAAGTTGTTCTAGTATTTAGGTAGGAAAAATCAAATGCATAATTATAGGATGGGGGAGACTTGTCTTGGCAGTAGTATGTGCAAAAAGGATCTAGGGGGTCTTAGTAGACCATATACTTAACATGAGTCAGCAGTGTGATGCAGTAGCTAAAAAGGCAAATGTGATTTTGGGCTATATCAACAGAAGTATAGTGTCCACATCATGCAGAGTGGTTGTATTGCTTTACTCTGCTCTGGTTAGTCCTCACCTAGAGTATAGTGTTCAGTTTTGGGCACCACAATTTACGAAGGATATAGAGAAGCTGGAACATGGTGAGGGGTCAGGAGACCAAGTCCTATGAGGAAAGGTTGAAGGAGCTTGATATGTTTAGCCTAGATAGGAGATTAATGAGAGGAGATATGAAGGGCTGTCATGTAGAGGATGGTGCGGAGTTGTTTTCTGTTGCCCCAGAAGGTTGAACCATAAGCCTCAGTGAACAGGCTTCTTTGAGGAGTGGTGGGTTCTCCTTCTTTGGAGGTTTTAAAACAGAGGCTAGATGGCCATCTGACAGAAATGCTGATTGTGTGAACTTAGGCAGATCATAACAAGGGTTGCCTTATGTGCTTAGTTCTCATTGTCCCTTCTCACAGGCCCAGGGAAATGCCGATTGCCACTTTGGAGTCAGGAAGCAGTGTATTCCAGTCCAGATTGGCCAGGGATCCTGGAGGTTTTTTGTGGGGTTTGTCATCTTCTGGGCATTGAGCAGAGGTCACTGGGTGTGTATGTGTGGAGGGGAGGTAGTTGTGAACTTCCTGCACTGTACAAGGGGGTTGGACTAGATTGCCCTGGAGGTCCCTTCCAACTCTATGATTCTATGATCTCTTTTTCTGAATATATAATTTGATCTCCTTTCTTTACAGCTGTTATTATTCTTTTTTCTTTCTCCTTCCTAAGACATTATGCCAAATACCTGCCGGGTGTTCGCATGTTCAAAATGCCTGTTTTAGAAATTTTAGTTTTTTCTGTACCTCTTCCATTTCTTACATGTCTAATTGGGTTTTTAATTGTCTAATCTCTGCTAACGTGTCTTTATTAAGATTTATTGTTAGACTTTTTAAATATCCAGTACATATCTATTCTTGAGTATGCTTGGCTATCAGGAAAAAAAATGTAAAATCTCTGTCCTTTGGATGCTTGATCCTCCAGGTATCTTCTGATTTCAGGATTTCCAAATATTGGAATATGTTGTTGGGTAATTTCCTACGTTTGGAATTCCTAGATCTATCCTTCTTTGGATCTAGTACTCCATTTGTGTCTCCAAAAACCATTATATCTTCATCTTGAAATTCTAGCATACTTTGGGGGGAAACACTGAAAAACTTTAGCATTGTTTGGTGCATGTATTGTTGCTAGCATGCATACCTTGCCTTCTGGGAGTCTCCTTTGTAAGATTAGATATCTGCCTTCTGGATCTCTTAATTCTTCTAATACATCTAATTTTGGGTTGTTTACATAAATAGCTACTCTGCAATTTTGTTTACAGCTGAAGCAAGATATACTTTACCTGTTTTTTACCTGTTCATGTTTTTTCTTTATGTTTCTTGTAGGCATAAAATATCTGGGTTTTGCTTTTTACGCTGGTTGAAAGTTTTCGTACGTTTCATGGGAGAGTTCAGGCTATTAATATTTATTTACTGATACAATTTTTAATTCATTCATTTTGTCCCAGAAAAGCTACTTAACAGTTCTAATTATACACAGTTGCCATTCAGACATGGCATTAGATGATTGTCTTCCTTAGGTAGAGAAACAAAACTTAACCGTCCTGTATGGAAGCAAAATACAGCTTTACTTGAAAAATGTAGAGTTGCCAACTCTGGGTTCAAAAATCCCTGGAGACTTGGGAGTGGAGCCTGAGGAAGGCAGAGTTTGTGGAGTGGAGGGAGTTCAGTGGGGTCTAATGCCATAGAATCCACCCTCCTAAAGCTGAGATTTCTTCCAGGGAAGCTGTGACGTCCTCCTTATTGGGGAGGACTGGTTTCACTTTAAACGTGTTCTTTTTATTTTGTTCTACTGGGTATATCCGGCTGCCAACAGGAAATTTTTAAGGATTTCCAAACCTTTATACTTTTACTTCTGCTCTTACTGGTTAGGTAGACCGAGTTCAAGGCTTACGAGGGACTATGTGGTCCTGGGAAGTATTTCTTTCAGAGCTGGTATACTTGAATAAAAGAGGATTTATTGAAATAATTCATAAATAAAAGGGTAGAACAATGTAACTATTGATGTGTAAATAATGAACAATTGCTTGGTGTATCACACACAGTCTGCTCCCTTACTGACAGGGATCTTTCAGATAACTCTGTAACACTTTAACTCAGTAGCAAAAAGGTAATTTGTTTGCTTGTTTCACCCAGGCCCACTTAAGCATAATAAAGGCACCAGTAATCTTGACCATCCACTTTGAGTCAAGGGGAATCTTAGGTGGGAAGAGAGAGGCTAAGATGGGGGGAGCCTGTAGAACTACCACTTTTGCAGGACACCATCTATCCATCCCACAGGCAGTTGTTTTTTAAATAAACCATTACTGAAGTTCACATTTTCTAAATGAAAGTAGTCATGTTCCAAATGTTAATATTCCATCCTGCCATATTTATTAACGTGCACAATATATAACTAGCCCTCCCTGGGGTGAACCATTCTGCCCCTACATCTGGCTCCTTCCACACACACATACAAACACCAGTAGGAAAACAACAGTGTGATTTTGAAAAGACAAGGGGTTAACTAGACCACCCCCTCCCCTTTTATTTTTAAAGAGCAAGAAAGGAAGGCTCTTTCAGCCTTTGAGTTGTAGTCAGATATTTTATTGACATGAAGGCATATCCTGACTTCTGGACAAGCTATCTTGGGTGGATCTAAAATGCACAGCTGTGAGATACTTGGCACCTTTCCCAGAGCCCTATCAGATGCAATGGAACATTTTTTGTAGCCCTCAGGGTGAATAGGAGTTTCCCAGGTCAGGGAACTCCCACATTACAGAGAGTTCGAATGTTAAGCAAGGAAGAGACACATCTGCCTTGATTGGGAATGCCATCATGCTGCAGATATACCACACCTCAGAAAGGATATTATAGCATTGGAAAAAGTGCAGAAAAGGGCAACTCGAATTATAAAAGGGTTGGAACACTTTCCCTATGAAGAAAGGTTAAAGCGCTTGGGGCTCTTTAGCTTGAAGAAATGACAGCTGAGGGGTTTATAAGATTATGCATGGGATAGAGCAGGTAGAGAAAGAAGTACTTTTCTCCCTTTCTCACAAGACAAGAACTCGTGGGCACTCAATGAAATTGCTGAGCAGTCAGGTCAGAATGGATAAAAGGAAGTACTTCTTCACCCAAAGAATGATTAACACATGGAATTCACTGCCACAGGACGTGATGGTGGCTACAAGCATGGATGACTTCAAGAGGGAATTGGATAAATATATGGAACAGAGGTCCATCAGTAGCTATTAGCTACAAGATATAGATAGGAACTCTCAGTCTGGTGCAAGTGATGCTCTGTATTCTTGGTGATTGGGGGGGCAACAATGGGAGGGCTTCTAGTGTCCTGGCCCCACTGGTGGCACCTGGTATTTTTGACCACTATGTGACAGAGAGTTAGACTGGATGGGCCATTGGCCTGATCCAACATTGGCTTCTCTTATGTTCTTACAGGGCAAGCCTAAGCTGTTTGGAAATAAATTCAAACTCATTTTATTCAATGGGGCTTACTCCCAGAAAAGTGTTCTTAGGACTTCAGCCACACTCATGCATATCTCTGCAATGCCCTCAGCAGCAAAAGAGATGGTCAAATACCACTTGCATCACCCAACGTCTGTGAAGGGGGTATTTAACCTACAGTTAGCATTCTACACCTTGCCTGCCAGAAGTAATCTGAAATGTAACTTCTGGCTGAAGTAAAAGCAGGACACAGTGTAAACAAGATGCTGTGGCAGCACAAAGACCCACAAGAGTGCTCTTTTGTCTCATTGGCTACAGGCCTGCTCCTTAAAGTGATAGGACCTCTGCCGAAAGGAAACGCTGGCTTGCCCACTGGCCTGGAAGAGAATATCCTGTCCCTTTAACAGAGGCTTAACATGTAGAAATGGATGGAAGGAGCTTTTCACTGAAGTAAATATAGTTGGACAACTAACTTTCAATTAAGCCTCTATTAAAGAGGAAATACCATTTTTTTCCAGGCCAGATGGCATCTATACCAGGCAACAGTTGCCAAAATCACAGACAGGATAGGGGCATAAACTGGAAATGGACAACATGACAAGAAACCATGGCTGCATATTGTTGCCAGAGGTGCAAACTGGGTAGGGGGGGATTGGGGTTAATACCTCCATGGGGGTTTTGAGAAGGGACTGTCAGGTAGCATCATGAAGCTGCTTAGGCTTAAACTGTGCAGTCTCATCATCTCCACTCATACAGAGGCTGCCAATTCCACTTTGTTTTTCTGGTACTTTGGGACATTTACTTGCTATGCAGGAGCCCCCCTCCACTGCCTTACCTTATTTTTCCTTGGGATCTTTGGAAGTTGTGCCTAAAGCTCCAACTTCCAACCTGTGGATTATTGAAACAGACAACCTACTGGAAGTTAAGGTGATGTTGGTATCTTGGGTCCTGCAGCTTGAGTGAGGGGACGGGGACGGGGACAGACGTCCGTGGCTCAAATGCTGGAAGTTAAGCCTTGATTTGGGTATCCTGGGTCTTGCAGCTTTAGAGATAAAGAAATGGAGGACATGGGAATGTTTCAGTCTTTAGCCATGTATGTTGGAGAGCAGGGAGAAAAGATGCCTGTGGTTTAAATGCTGGAAGTTAATGAGATATTGGTTTCCTGAGAATTGCAGCTTTAAAGAAAAAGAAGCTTAAGATATGGAAATAGCCATTTTTTGGTCTCTGTACATGAGGAGGGGTAGGCAAAGACAGTTCCCCAAATATAGTAAGCAAGGCAATTCTGCTGTCCTGGACCCTACTTCAACCAAACAAATGCTCCCAAATTTCAGGTAAGTGTATCTTAGAAGACAGTATTTACTGTGGATTTACTGTTGATTCTGAGATGCATTTGGATTGTTGAGTATCGAATATGCGGGTGCTGTAGTTGTTAGAGTGTTAGGCCGTGGTCACACAGTCATTTTGATCAGGTTTCACCACTTTCCCCTATTGCATTTAAAACTGCCAATCAGATGGCTGCATCCGTCTCCCTTATCGAAGTGGGCTCACTCACGCAGTCCTCCCGGTTTCCTACCAAGTTTTCAGACACCTGGAAAATCAAGTACTTTCCAAATATTTGCATGGTGAATCTGCAATTTTGCCGATCTGGACAGCCATCTCTTGCTATGATTGCGATTAGGTCGTCTGAACATCCTTCTCGCAATGACTTCCCCCCCCCCCAGCTTCTGCCGTTGTGCCCATGGGCAATCCTGCACTGAATACATTCAATGCATAAATGTTCAAGTGCACATACAGACTCCAGCGCTCGGTTGTACGTCAGCGGTTCATCTTGTTCACTGTTCGGGAGGAGAAAAAACTGCAAAAAAGGGGGAGTACAAAGAGTCCAAGTGGGAGCGGTGATTCAGCCATGTGCATATACAAAAAGCAAAATTAAAAAAAAACTCACGCTGCGCCACCACCTCCCAATCAAATCTGTAGTGGGAACAAATCCCGATAAGCTTGCCATGTGATCACAGCCTTAGTCTAAGATTGGGGAAACCAGAGTTCAAATCCCCACTTAGCAATGAAACACACGATGTGACCTTGAGTCACTCACACAATCTGTCTAAGTTGTGAGGAAAAGAGGGTGGGGAGGAAGTATTTCCTTTCATAGACAAATGAAATATTTACTCAAATTGCCTCAGGGAACGAGTTCATGACATCTTTCCTCTCACAGAGTCCTCTTTCTGTAGTGTTGTTGACAACTCTGTTCCTTCAGGCCAGTGTTTTAGACTGCCACAGTCCACTCCAGGAATTGGTATTCACAGCAACAGGGAGAAAGGAAGTTGCACTCACTGTAGATCTAGACAGAGAAAGAACTGGACTTATTAAACTGTGCTTCTGTTTGAAATCATACTGCTCCCTTATTGTGATACCAAGCATTAAGAACACAACTTTCTTTTTTAATTAAACTTTTATTAGAAACATTCAAACATTGACAAAACATAATAACCAACATATTTCCAATTGTGACTAGTTACATGACCCTAAAGAACTTAATGAACATACACTGGCGCATTAACTAAGCAGATTACATTGTTCAACACCCTAACAAAGAAAATACAAAAATACCTGTGTTCAACCATTTGTTGCTAAACTTTAGGAATGATGTACAGAAATGGGAAGTCCAAGCTAAACGCTGTCAATATTTTGAGGAGTGATATTCGAGATAATTAAAAATGAGGCCAGGAGTGATAAGTTTTATTAGATGGGAGAATATCTTTAGTAGACATATACTGAAGAACACGTGACCATGTGGGTGAAAAATGTAAGGTTGAGGCAGATAAGTTACCATTAGCTGAGTGCGTAATATTTATAAGTTTTGCTAAAATCAATTGGTCCCACACCTTATCATACCAGAGGTTTAAAGATGGAGAAGCCATTTTCCATACTGAAGCAATAGACAGTCTTGCAGCTGTGAGAAGAATTGAGGTAAGTTCTGTTTGTGATGTCTTCACTGAGGCAAGATCCATCAGGTTAAGCAAAGCGATTTCCGGACAAATAGGGATATTTTGTGAGGTAATCTCATTGATTTGCTTGATGACATTGCACCAAAACCCATAGATAGAGGATAGTTCCACCAACAGTGGAAATATGACTCAACAGGACCACAGTTTTTCCAGCATAGAGGGCTAATTGATGAGTTTATCTTCTTCCTCTTCTTCTTCTTTTTTTTTTTTTAAAAAAAACATTTTATTGTACAGATATTTAAAAAAACAAATAAAAAATTTTGCATAACATTTCACTCTTTTTATATCTCTTTTTCTATTTTCTCCCTACCCCCTGTTACTTGGCTTCCCGCAGTGCATTTTCCCCCTTTAAAATTCCGTCTTAATCTTAAACTCTAAGTTTTACAATATACAAGTTAATCTTTCCGGTAACATCACTTCCACTTATCAATTTCATAGCTTATCATTCATTTTCTGGTCACTCTAATAACTATCAAAACTTATCAAAGTATTTTTAACATTCCATTTTGTTTCTACGTATTCTCTGAAGTCTTTCCATTCTTCATAAAATTCTTCATCTTCATTACCATTAAGTTTCTTTGTCAGTTTATCCATTTCTGCCATAAAGAGCATTTTTTTTTATCCAGTCCCAGATTTCTGGTGTATTATCTTGTTTCCAGTACTGTGCAAACGTCATTCTTGCAGTTGTTATCAAATACCATAACAGTGTTTTTTTCTTAACATTAAATTCTTCCATCTTAAGACCCAGCAACAAAATTTCTGGGTCTTTTTTAAATGTACCTTTTAAAAAATTTTGCATTTCGGCATGGACCTCTGTCCAAAAAGCCGCTGCTTTGTCACACGTCCACCACATATGATAAAAGGAACCTTCATGATTTTTACATTTCCAACACTTATTAGACATATTAATATTCATATTTGCAATTTTGGGGGGGTCATATACCATCTATACATCATTTTAAAACAATTTTCTTTTATATTAGTACATGTTGATATCTTCATTGAGTTTTTCCACAAATATTCCCAAGTTTGCATAGTTATTTCCTTATTCATGTTAATAGCCCACTTAATCATTTGCCCTTTAACCATTTCCTCCTCTGTATACCATTTTAACAGGACTTTATACAATTTGGATATCATTTTTTCCCCTTTTCCTTCCCATATACATTCCATCTCATTATTCTTTTCCCTAAAGCCGAATCTTTTTTTATGAACATTAAACAAATCATATATTTGTCTATAGTTTAACCAGTCATAATCAAACCTCACTTCGTCCCTTCCTTTTATCACAAAGTTTTTTTCTTGTTTCTTCAAAAGGTCCCTATAGGGTAACCAGTCATTTCCCATATGTCTTGAGTATGGGTTAATCACTTCTGCCAGTACAATCCACATTGGTCTCTCATAAAAAAAAAATCTTTTGTATTTAATCCATGTCTCAAAGACAGTCCTTCTTATAACATGATGTTTATCTTCTTGAGTGTTTCTGGAGTATAATGCCAGCGAGTTATTAATTTGAACGATTGGAGATGGACATTCAAGTTGTTTGAGGAACTGACAGGCAAGTTCCAAATCTTTTGACACTGAATTTCGGTCAGAACACAACTTTCTTTGACTGAGGTTCGGGCTGTGATGAGTGAATATATATATATATATATTAAACCACATGATTTTGTTAATTGCATATGTTTTGTTTAGATATAAATAATTTCATATTTTGTTGTAAGCCGCCATGAGCCCTGCTTGTAGGGAAGGGCAGCCTAGTAAATCCAATTTAATAAATATATAAATATTTAAATAGTTTAATATTGATTATTAAGTGTGGGCCTGGATCAGGTTCAGCCCGTCCTCTCCCCCCAAAATTGAGAAGTCTACACCTCTGGTGTTGCTGTGGGGTGGGGGACAAGGAGGTGGGGCTCTATGGAAGTAGGCATTCCAGACATCATAGAGACCCTACAGGCCCCCAAAGTGGTTTATAATTTTAAACAGTTGAAGGACGGGCTGCCAGTTTTGTGCAGTGATTCCCCACTCCTCCACATGCAGCTGCTGGTGTGACCTTGGGTCAGTTTATAAATTCTTTCAGAGCTGTTCTCTCAAGAACAGTTCTCCAGAGAGCTCTCTCAGCCCCACCTACCTCATAGGGTGTCTGTTGTGGGGAGGGGAAGGGAAAGGGATTCTAAGCTGCTCTGAGACTCCTTCGGGTAGTGAAGGGCAGGGTGGGTAGTGAAGGGCAGGGTATACATCCAATTTCTTCTCTTCATCTTCTTCCCTCTGAGGATTAGTGTTCGGGTGCAAAGCCAAATCTTCCATTCTCTCAATGTGATTTCTTGGCCTGTGCTCCTCCTACATGTTGCAAAGTGATAACATTTCTGGCAACCCTGTGCTGTCTGCTGTGTCAGTGCACAGCTGCATTTGTACAGTCATCGGAGTTGGGCCCGATGACTGTACAAATGCAGCTGCTGGAATCTCATCCTTCCCTCTGGTTCTTTCTTCCAAAATTCTTGGCTATTTGCACGGAGCTTGCAAGGGCTGATTGCCTGGATTGCGTCAGTCAACAAAGCCCTGCGCAAGACACCCATAGAGTCGTGCCCATGCGTATTGGAAGTTGACCCTGCAAGGCATCTATTACGACTAAGATCAACGTCTCCACTTCCGTTTAATCTGTCAGGATCTCTTAGAAATTTGGACCTCTAGCTCAGCCTTGAAGATTTATAATCCTGGGATTGCTGCTGGATTAGGCCATTAACATTCCTCTACCTTTTAAAAACCTTTGATAGAAATAGGAACCGTCAGTTAGCGTTCTTACTTTGAAATTGTGCTTTCACCCTAACGTGAGATATAATTCCAGATGGAATTTTCTAAACTTCCTACTGGCAGTTCCTTGTGTCTCCCCACCCCCACCCCCAGAATAGTCTTTGAAGCAAAGTTGGCTCTGCAGCCCTTTGCTTCCGAGTAAGTCTGCTAAGGAAAGAGATCTGTTTTGGGATTTAAATCCATCGGGGCAATCCCCACAGACACCTGCTCGGGGATAAATGAAGTGAACTCACTGGCATTTGCCAAAAAATCATTGCGACCCTAATGAGAGCTATTTAAAAGTTAGTATCCTTGAAATCACTTGAAATGGTAATCTAGAGCGAGTATTCCCTACGAATAATACAGGCATTATTAATTCTATAAAGACCAGGGGCGATGTGCGGGAGATAACCAAATTATTTCCCCCTTGAAAAAATTTAAACGACCGACGTGGGATTTCTGATTTGGTAGAAGGACGCAATGCCGGGGAATGGGAGCATTTAACCCTTTCTTCCTCCGCTCCTTCTGCAGTTCCCTCTCCTGGCTGGGGGTGGGGTGTGTGTGAAGAAACAGAAATCGGAATTAATATAAAACATGCTAGTCCTGACCCGGCTAGCCCCATCTCCTCATATCTGGGAAGCTAAGTAAGCAGGGTCGACCCTGGCTAGTATTTGTACGGGAGATCTCAAGACTATCCAGGGCAGTCGGCAGAGCCAGGCAGTGGCAAACCACCTCAGAACTTCTCTTGCCTTGGAAGCCCTGCGGGGTCGCCATAACTCAGCTGGGACTTGACGGCACTTTCCACCAACTATACATAAGCTGTTGGTCCGTCCATTTTTATTTTCCGTTTCTTATAAGACCAATTGACCATATAGATTGGATTGTATTTACTGTATATTTGAATGCTATGGGGGGGGGTTGTTTGTTTGTTTAGCAATCTTGTTTAGGACTACGACGCTATTCTTCGCTAGTCCAGCGAAGGAAGCGAAAGTGAGTTTGCCACAGGAAAGGGGCCCTTTGGATCTCTCCAGAGGCGTCACTTACCATTAGCAGCCGAAAGGGGTCAATCGTCGGGGCACTCTCGGTTTCTTTGACGGCGGCATCTGTTTACTTTGCAGATCGCAACGGAGCGACTCAGCCCCTGGGACTGATTCACCCATAACCTTACAAACGGTGAGACCCGGGATTTGGCCGGGCTCTGAGTCACGCTAGGGAGGCTATCTGAGTAACTGGCTTCTTAGCTTCCTGCAAACAAACAATCGAGAGGAACAGTCAGCTGTTGCTCTTGGAAGAACCTTCTCGGGGGAAACTAGCACATCTCCCTACACTGTCTCTAATGGTATATTTTTCATGACCCCTTTAGCCCTGTTTCGTTAAATAAAGAAGTCTTGGAGACTGATCCTATGCCGTTTTTTCCACAGGGCTTTCTCTGGCCTTTCTTTAAAGGGAAGTGGCTCTTTTTCACCATCTCCCTGGTTTCCAGATTTTCTTCTAAAACAATGGGACTCATTCTGCAGCCTGTGTAGAGCCACATTCACAATTACCATCAGCCACTACTGTATACTTTGTGCATCACCCCTCCAAATATACATATACATTAATGTAAGGTATAACTATCACTACTTTAATTACTGGACTACCTCTGTGCATGCAGGATTCTCCACCACATCTGAAGCTCAGCTAGCGTTATTAGGCTTCCCTTCTTAGGCCGAATCTACATATGCATTTTAGAATCAGCTTGGTGCCGCTGGTATCCCATGTGGTTTAGAACTGCTGCGCCTCTGCTTTCAAGTTAGCATTAGGGGAGCTGTCCACTTTGTCCTACAATATACGTCTATCAATTGCATGTCAAAATTAAATAAAGTGATATATTCTGATGCAGAGAACACATCTGCTACCCCCAGGCTGTCATTCCACTCCGTGGTCTCTCATTCTAGTCACAGACCACTACTACTATACCCAGGGCCTGTCATTCCAGTTCCAGAACATTCCTACTACCCCCAGGGGCTGACATTCCACTCTGTGGTCTCTCATCCCAGTCCCTGAACACTCCGGCTACACCAAGGGGTAGTCATTGCACACTGGGGCCTGTCATTCCAGTCCCAGAATACTGCTGATACCCCAGTGGCTGTCATTCCACTCTGGAGCCTGTCATTCCAGTCCCAGACCACTCCTACTGCATCCGGGGGCTGTCATTCCACTCTGGGGCCTGTCATTCCAGTTCTAGAACATGTACAATTTAACACAAGTCTCCCTCCCTTACCAGTTTCCATTAATAAATCATAGTTACCTTAAACAAGGCGCTAAGAGCCTATGATCAAGTTTCTAGCTCCCCAGCGAGGCAGTCTTCTTTCCCTCTCCTGCATTCCACACTTTCTCGTTTCTGCATCTAGAACAGTGGTGGCGAACCTATGGCACGCGTGCCAGAGGCAGCACTCAGAGCCCTCTCTGTGGGCACGCGTGCCATCGCCCCAGCCAGGCCCAGACAGTCATTAAAGTGTGGAATTCTCTGCCAAAGTAAATGAAAGCATTTGGGATTGCTTTCCTTACTTTGTTTGGATCATCTTATGTTAATGTATGAGTTGTTGTTTTTTCTAAACTAAAACCTCAGTATTCAGGTTAAATTGCCGTGTTGGCACTTTGCCATAAATAAGTGGGTTTTGGATTGCAGTTTGGGCACTCGGTCTCTAAAAGGTTTGCCATCACTTATCTAGAGGCTCTACCCATTCCTGGCTCATTCCATTTCTAGCTAGGGGTTACACTAGTAGTCAGCAGGAGTGCAGGGCCTACTAAGAATCTGCAGAACCAGGCCTGGCCTAGAGCTCTAAAAACAGCTTAGTTAAGCATTGTTACTTCTTATCCCAATGGCTAAGTTACTGTTAATAAAGAGGCCTTCAGCCAAGCGGAACTGATGTTAGTTGTTTGCTCCACTACACAAAAGCTGCAATAGCCTTGACGTATTGTAAGTATTTCTTCTCCTCTTTAATTCCAGGTCGGGTGCTTGCCTCTCCAGCTCTGTGGTATAGCTGTTCTTGCAACTCAAAGAATGTATACTCTTCAGCCCTGGGTTGGAAAATACCTGGAGACTTTGGGGGTGGATCCAGGAGAGGGCGGAGTTTGGGGAGGGGAGGGGCCTCAGCATGGTACAATGCCATAGAGCCCACCCTTCAAAGCAGCCAGTTTCTCCAGGGAGCTGATCTCTGTCAGCTGGAGATCAGTTGTAAAAGCGGGAGATCTCCAGGCCCCACCTGGAGCCTGGCAACCTGAAAATAGCATGAACGGCTAAAAATTGGCACATACATTTTTTAAAAATATCTGCTCTTTCATATTTTCTGGGCTGGGGTTATCAGAAGGTAATGTACTTCAAATGCCTTTTCATTTCAGTTTGTTTTTGTTTTTAGTTTGTTGCTATTTTAAAAGATTTAATGTATCTGTTATTTAGTAAAATGTCAGGTCTTCCCCTAACTTCCCAACATTGTTCCCCCCCCCCCGAAGATCTGTCTTTTTCAATGCCGTTTTGTAATACTGTATTTGCCTTTATCCTTAAATTGGCCATAGTTATACATTCCAATGGAACTGAGTAAGCATGTTTTGAAACTATGTCAACTACAGTGGTTCCACAGAGGTTCCATCTAATATATACTCAAACTACAGGTGACTACAGCAGACTGCATCTTTAAAATTTTGATTTTATTGTTAACAAGAGGTGGGAAAGGGGACAAAAATAGAAAAAATGCAAGAACACTCATTACAAAGTTTTAAAAAACACCGAAGGGAAGAAACCATTTATAACTGTACCATTCCATGACATTATAAACAAAGCCCATCTTCCCAAAATAGGAAAAAGAAGAGTTGGTTTTTATACCCTGCTTTGCTACATCCTAAGGAGTATCAATTATCGATGCAACAAACATTAAGCAATTAAGCAAACTCCAGAGGACAACGGAATACAGGAGGGCCTGGCGTGATGTGGTCCATGGGGTTGCAAAGAGTCAGACTCGACTGTGCGACTGAACAACAACAACAAGGAGTATCAAAGTGGCTTACAATCTCCTTCCCTTCCTCTCCCCACAACAGGCACCTTGTGAGGTAGGTGGGGCTGAGAGAGTTCTGAGAGAACTGTTGACTGGCCCAAGGTCACCCCGCAGGCTTCATGTGGAGGAGTGGGGAATCCAACCTGGCTCTCCATATTAGAGTCTGCTACTCTTAACCTCTACATTGTGATGATTCTGGTTTCCATAAACTTATCAGTCCTAAAAACATCTTTTTCTTTGATATGTCATTTTAAACATGACAATGATGTTCTTATGACCCGTTCATTAATATTTGAGGCTACAAAGGAATTCCAACAAGACATTGCAGGATGTCTTAGAGCAGTTAACAAGCTCATGATAAGCTCTCTATCTGAGGCAGGTAAACAATATTTAATATAACATAACAAGTGGGGACCTGCAATACTTGTGGAGGGAGAGGAATCCTGAAACTTGCAAGGGGGGGGGAAGTCCTCTCCCCATCACTGGTGATTCCTCTTATGGTTCAGTGGAGGGGCGGATCCTGGCATCGGTCATGATGTAACGATATGAGCTTATGTTTGTATTTCTGTATAGTGGTGATGCTGCTTATGTGTGTCTCTAGCATGAATACCTATGCATTGTGTATTCAGGGATTGCTGTATGTTGTGTGTTGCTTTGTTCTGCATCTCATGCTTGCCTAGAAATAGGCTGGCCTGGGCCTGCCGTTGCACATACGGACCATGTGCGTCCCTGGAATGTATCCCATGACTCTTTGGGATGGAGAAGACACCGCGCCATTGCACCCACTTGGAGAGCTGTGGAAAATCCCCAGCGATCCCCGGCATTCCTGGAATGGAAAGAGCAAGTGACCCTACTCCCTTAATCTGGTTTGGAGATCTAAAGACAATAGCGTTTATGGCTTTGGAGCAGGAACCAGATCTGCAAATCAAGAGGTGTCCATGGGAACGGAAGATTCACACCTTGCCAAAAGGCACCTTTGATGTAGGAGTAGGATCTGCATATTGCCACCACCCCTTAGGAGAGCGTCATCCCCTTCGTCATCCCCTCGTCACCCCCTCTTCATCCAGTAGTGATAGTTTAGAGGACGGGTTTGATAGTTTATGGCTGGATAGCACATGCCCCAAAAAGAGTTTATTTAAGGAGAAACTCTCCTTTGTCTCTCTGGTTAACCCACCCTTCCCATAGCAGTGCACTAAGGTGCTACAAGTGACTCTACTACTTAAGTTCTCCGGAGTCGCGACCCAGAGAGCTCACACGTGGTTTGGCTGGTCCTACCTGTGTGCCTTGGAGTTCACAAGCTGCTGCTTTCGGCTGCCCAGCGTTCCAAGGAGGGGAGTTCTTCCTCAGCTGGACCTCAGATGAGTATAGCCGTGCCCCATTGTGTCTTCCCCATTTTGATGCTTTTGTTATTTTCTATGCTGTAATTGTTCTGATGTACTATTGTAACTAAGGAGCTTGTATGAATTTGTGTGATTCCGATTTTGTATGCCTGATGAAAAACCTTTAGTAAAGACAACATTTATTTAAGGACTAGCGTGTTGTCTCACTTCCTGGGATATAGCGAGCGTCTCATTCGCCATCCGACCTCTGTATAGACTGGTATAGAACTTACGCACAGCCACAAACACCCAATTTTCCTTGGTAGATAACTTGGATTGGGTCTCCAGGAATTTCCTGGAGAAGTTGGCATAACATGAACCTGGCATCCTCCTCCTCTGCCACTGGGCCCAGCTCAGCTCCCAAGCTGCTGCGCCACCAACACCAGGCTGAGCATGGCTCCTGGGCTGCTGTGCTTCCACCACCCGGCTCAGCATGGCTCCCAGGCTGCCAACACTTGGTGCAGCATGGCTCCTGGCCTGCCACTCCACCACCAGGCTGAGTGTTGCTCTGCATTGCTGGAGGTAGGTGTGTTCTCTGCACTTGCACAGAGAATGGTGTTTGTGTTTTTTTAATTTGGGGGGTAATTTAACCCCCCACTGTTTTTTTTTAAAAGTCATAGAATCATAGAGTTGGAAGGGGCCATATAGACCATCTAGTCCAACCCACTGCCCAATGCAGGACCATGCTAAAGCATCTCTGACAAATATTCATCCAGCCTTTGCTTGAAAGCTGTCAGTGAAGGGGAACTAACCACCTCCTGATTCCACCTTTGAACCACTCTGACCGTGAAAAGGTCAGATTTTTCTGCAAACCTAGGGGTTTCCCCAAGTTTGTAGAATTTTTTTTAGTGTCCATGTGGCCCCAATACACAGATTTAAATATCTGGAGATGGGGGGCCATATGTCACTAATAGTATATAGACAAGTGGGAGGCCCATGAGACTTCCAGGGGGAGAATCCAATCTCTCTCCTCCCCATTGCAACTCCAGGCCCCACCACCCACCTCAACGACAGTACGTGGGACCTGCTCCAAGTCCAGATCAACTCCCAGCATCCTCCATCAATGCAGCTGGCCCCAGAGGCTCTCCTGGAGTCCTCTGCCACGCAGCCGGGCCCGGAGTGGTTCCCCAAGTGCTCTGCCATGGCAGCCTGGCAGGGAGTGGCTCCCAGAGTGCTCTGTCGGCAGGGTCAGGCAGCAGCCTCTCCCTGTGTTTGCTGCCATGGCTGGACTTGCAGCCTCTTCCTGTGTTTGCTGCTACTGCATGTGGAGCCTCTCCTGATGTCCTCCCCAGTGTCTGCCAGACCCATAGCTGCTCCTGCCGACCTCTGCCATGTCTGCTGGGCTTGGAGTTGAAACTTATGGTGGCCACTGTGCGTATGCACAGACATGTTTTTTAAAAAAAAATTGGGGGGAATTTAAATCCCCAGTGTATTTTTTAAAAAAGTTTCAGATTTTTCTGCAAACCTGGGGACTATAACAAGTTTGCAGAAAAATACATTTAGCCTCCATATGGCCCTGATCCACAGATTTAGCTATTCGCAGATGAGGGCCACCTTCAGCTATTAGGATATAACAGGGCTCTAGTCGGGGGGGAGCTCTCAGGTACGGAGCTCCGGAAGAGAACCTCTAGGGGGCGGGGCGGTCACGTGGTGAAGCCCCGCCCCCTTCTTTACCCCGCCCTCTGCTTCGATCCTCATTCCGTTTGGGAATGAGGATGAAGCAGGAGGGTAAGTAGCCGGGCCTTCTGACACACTTCCGGTGATGTCAGGGGGTGTGGCCTTCTGTCACTTCCGGTGATGTCAGGGGGCGTGGCATATGCAAATAAGTTATGCTAATGAGTTATGCTAATGAGCTCCGGCAGCTCTTTTTCTACAACAAGACCCCTGGGATATAAGGTAAAGCAACCACAGGATCAGCTGCCATGTTAATTACAAAATGTACAAAGATTTGGTGCCCAAAAGGTTCTACTTTAGAACAACCACAAAGAATGTGTAATAAATTTCCCTGACTTGAGTGACAATTCTGACCTAAGTCCTGGGATCCAGGGTATATCCAAGATAATCTATAGGGTGCCAGATACCAGCAGCGTGCATCTTTAAACCTGGGTCTGCCCTATTCACAAGTGGAGACTGGCATGCAGTTTTAAGGGAAATGAGAGCTGTGAATGCTTGACCCTCACCCAGCCACTTCAGGGTCTTTTCTGTGGAAGCCGAAAGTGAGCTCCTCCTGAAGGGGAGGGGCCATGAATAGGGGGAGGTTCAGCACCTTCAGTGTGTGAAAAAAGGGGCAGACTCCCACCCCCAAAGTGTTCCCCCACTCCATTCTTCAAATGGAAAAAAAAATGGAAACTTTGAAGAGCGCTGCAAACAAAACAAAACCAAAAAGCCTTCTCCTCTGGAATATTTTCCCATTTGGAATGAGTGAAATGCTTTTAAAACAGCATCTTGTTCTCCCAAAAGGTATAGTATGAATAATTTCATGTAAGACAATCTATGACATTAGGGAGTATCTCCTATGTATACTAAGAACTTATGCATCACTCAAATCCAAGATACATTTCTGTATCAAAGAGGATATGATCTTCTTCATAAGAGCAACTGACAGGACCTTCTTTGCTTGTGGATTGCTGCTTGATTTCTTTTGGTGACTCTGATTTAGTTTGGTAGCAGTTTTACAAGCCAGTACTCTGATTTAGCTGTCCTCTTGAGCTTCCAACCTATGGCTAACCTTTCCATCTTTCTCCTTAATCGGTACTTGGATGGGTTACATGTGGTTGAGCAATAAGGTACATTTTTGCCCATCTCTAAAGAGTGCACGTCTTGTTTTCAATGTGTGTGTGTGGTGTATAATTATGCGTATGGAGTATCACTGCCTTGTCGTGGCGAGGGGGCTTGCGCGATTCGATGAAGCTGTGGGCTATGCCGTGAAGGGCTACCCAAGACAGACAGGCCACAGCAGAGAACTCAGACCAAGAGTGATCCCCCTGGAGAAGGAAATGGCAACCCACTCCAGTATCTTTGCCAAGAAAACCCCATGGACAGTAACAAAAGGCTAAAAGATATGACGCCGGAAGATGAGCCCCTCAGGTCGGAAGGTGTCCAATATGCTACTGAGGAAGAGCAGAGGGCAAGTACAAGTAACCCCAGAAAGAGTGAAGCGGCTGGGCCAAAGCCGAAAGGACGCTCAGTTGTGGATGTGTCTGATGGTGAAAGGAAAGTCCAATGCTGCAAAGAACAATACTACATAGGAACCTGGAATGTAAGATCTATGAATCAAGGTAAGCTTGACGTGGTCAAAAATGAGATGGCAAGACTGAACATCGATATCCTAGGAATCAGTGAACTAAAGTGGACAGGAATGGGCGAATTTAACTCAGAAGACCATTATATCTACTACTGTGGCCAGGAATCTCGTAGAAAAAATGGTGTGGCCTTTATAGTCAACAAGAGAGTGCAAAAGGCAGTACTGGGATACAATCTCAAAAATGACAGAATGATTTCTGTCCGATTCCAAGGCAAACCATTCAACATCACAGTAATCCAAGTCTATGCCCCAACCACTGATGCAGAAGAGGCTGAAGTGGACCGGTTCTATGAAGACCTACAACACCTCCTAGAACTAACA
The DNA here is from genome assembly GCF_001447785.1 of Gekko japonicus. Classification (NCBI taxonomy): domain Eukaryota; kingdom Metazoa; phylum Chordata; class Lepidosauria; order Squamata; family Gekkonidae; genus Gekko; species Gekko japonicus. The sequence goes on along the minus strand of NW_015171509.1, from coordinate 467,919 downwards.
CCAAAAAATGATGTCCTCATCATCATAGGGGACTGGAATGCTAAAGTAGGAAGTCAAAAGGTAACTGGAATAACAGACAAGTTTGGCCTTGGAAAGCAAAATGAAGCAGGGCAAAGGTTAACAGAGTTTTGTCAAGAGAACACACTGGTCATAGCGAACACCCTTTTCCAACAACCTAAGAGGCGACTCTACACATGGACATCACCAGATGGGCAACACCGAAATCAGATTGACTATATAATTTGCAGTCAAAGATGGAGAAGCTCTATCCAGTCAGTAAAAACAAGACCTGGAGCTGACTGTGGTTCAGATCATGAGCTACTCATTGCAAAATTCAGACTTAAACTGAAGAAAATTGGGAAAACCACGAGGCCATTCAGGTTTGACCTAGATCGCATCCCTGATGAATATACAGTAGAGGTGAAGAATAGATTCAAGGGTCTGGATTTGATAGATAGAGTGCCTGAAGAACTATGGACAGAGGTTCGTGACATTGTACAGGAAGCAGCAATCACCACCATCCCAAAGAAAAAGAAATGTAAGAAAGCAAAGTGGCTTTCTGATGAGGCTTTACAAATAGCAGAGGAAAGAAGGAAAGCGAAAGGCAAAGGCGAAAAGGAAAGATTTACCCAACTGAACGCAGATTTCCAGAGAACAGCAAGGAGAGATAAGGAGGCCTTCCTGAATGAACAGTGCAAAGTAATAGAAGAAAACAATAGAATGGGAAGGACTAGAGATCTCTTCAAGAAAATTGGAGAAATCAAGGGAGCGTTCCATGCAAAGCTGGCCATGATAAAGGACAAAAACGGTAGGGACCTAACAGAAGCAGAAGAGATTAGGAAAAGATGGCAAGAATACACAGAAGAACTATACAAGAAAGACCTCGATGTCCTTGACAACCACGACGGTATAATAACTGACCTCGAGCCAGACATCCTGGAAGGTGAAGTTAAATGGGCCTTAGAAAGCATTACTAACAACAAAGCTAGTGGAGGTGATGGTATTCCAGCTGAGCTATTCAAAGTCTTAGAAGATGATGCTGTTAAAGTGCTGCACTCAATTTGCCAGCAAATTTGGAAAACGCAACAGTGGCCACAGGATTGGAAAAGGTCAGTATACATTCCAATCCCAAAGAAGGGCAATGCCAAGGAATGCTCAAACTATCGCACAATTGCACTCATATCACACGCTAGCAAGGTCATGCTCAAGATCCTACAAGCTAGGCTTCAACAGTACGTGGATAGAGAACTGCCAGAAGTACAAGCTGGGTTTCGAAGAGGTAGAGGAACGAGAGATCAAATTGCCAACATTCGCTGGATTATGGAGAAAGCAAGAGAGTACCAGAAAAACATCTACTTCTGCTTCATTGACTATGCTAAAGCTTTTGACTGTGTGGATCACAACAAACTATGGCAGGTTCTTAAAGAGATGGGAGTACCAGACCACCTCACATGTCTCTTGAGAAACCTGTATAAGGGCCAAGAAGCAACAGTCAGAACCGGATATGGAACAACTGATTCGTTTAGCTTAGGAAAAGGAGTACGACAAGGATATATATTGTCACCTTGCTTATTATGGCTTTTCCAGCTAACACCATTGCTTTAAATAAGTCCTGTCCTCCTTTTCCAATGCCTTGGTTACCTAAATTGCTGCTTAACATCAGTTTCAGATCTATCTTCGGCCTTGAAAATAAAACTTCTTAAACATTTTATTTCAATAGTATTTACCTCCTCATGGCTTGGAGATTATATGCAGAAATACTCAAGATAATAGTTGCTGGTCATGTTCCCAAATCCAATCTTTTGGCATTATTTAGTTCAACTTATCAGTGAAATTTTAGAGGATAACATTCCTTTAAACAGGATAAGTTGGACTCCCTGTTAAATATTGATATACTTTCAAAAAGGAGTTAGAGACTCCTCTAATTAATTCATACATGACACAAATTGATATATTAAAGTGATATATTAAAGTTTTCTTCAGGTCCTTACAACTTAAACGGGGGCCAGAGGGATTCTTTAGAAGGGGTGACATACGGGCCAGGGGAGGGCTCTTATCTGGCCCATGAGCAACTGGCAAGACCATAAGAACAGCCAGCATTGGATCAGGCCAATGGCCCATCCAAGTTTAACACTCTGTCACACAGTGGCCAAAAATACCAGGCGCCATCAGGAGGTCCACCAGTGGGGCCAGGACACTAGAAGCCTTCCCACTGTTGCCCCCCCCCCAAGCACCAAGAATACAGAGCATCACTTGCGCCAGACTGAGAGTTCCTATCTATATCTTGTGGCTAATAGCCACCGATGGACCTCTGCTCCATATATTCATCCAATTCCCTCTTGAAGCCATCCATGCTTGTAGCCGCTGCCACCTCTTGTGGCAGTGAATTCCATGTGTCAATCACTCTTTGGGTGAAGAAGTACTTCCTTTTATCAGTTCTAACCTGTCTGCTCAGTAATTTCAATGAGTGCCCACAAGTTCTTGTCTTGTGAGAAAGGGAGAAAAGTACTTCTTTCTCTACCTGCTCTGTCCCATGCATAAACTTATAAACCTCGATCATGTCACCCCTCAGTCGTCATTTCTCCAAGCTAAAGAACCCCAAGCGCTTTAACCTTTCTTCATAGGGGAAGTGTTCCAACCTTTTTATCATTCTAGTTGCCCTTTTCTGCACTTTCCCCAATGCTATAATATCCTTTTGAGGTGTGGTGACCAGAATTGCACACAGTATTCCAAATGCGGTTGCACCATCGATTTATACAGGGGCATTATGATACAGGCTGATTTGTTTTCAATTCCCTTCCTAATAATAATAGTGTTGGCCTTTTTTATTGCAGTTACACACTGTCTCGACCTTTTCAGTAAATTATCTACTACAACTCCAGGATCTCTCTCTTGGTCAGTCTCCGCCAGTTCGGACCCCATCAACGTGTATTTATAGTTAGGATTTTTGGCCCCAGTGTGCATCGCTTTGCACTTGGCCACATTGAACCCCATGTGCCACATTGATACCCACTTGCCCATCCTCAACAGATCCCTTTGGAGTGCCTCACAATCCTGTCTGGTTCTCATCACTCTGAACAATTTTGTGTCATCTGCAAATTTAACCACTTCACTGCTTACTGCCAACTCCAAATCATTAATGAACAAGATAAAAATAATCAAACTCAGTACTGAGCCCTGCGTTACCCCACTGCTTACCACCCTCCACTGTGAAGATTGCCCATTTATATTCACTCTATGTTTCCTATTAATTAGCCAGTTTTAGATCCACAAGAGGACTTGTCCTTTTATCCCGTGACTATTGAGCTTACTTAGGAGCCTTTGATGAGGAATTTTATCAAAAGATTTCTGGAAGTCAAGGTAGACAACATCTATTGGGTCCCCCTTGTCCACATGTTTGTTCACTCCCTCAAAGAACACTAACAGGTTAGTGAGACAAGATCTTCCATTACAGAACCCATGCTGAGTCTACCTCAATAGTTTTTGTTCATTAATGTGCCTACTAATTCAGCTTCTCAGCCATTTCCCTATTGTCCTTCAGTAATTCTTTTACCCCCTGGTCATCCAAGGGCCCCACTGCCTCCCTGGCTGGTTTCCTACTCCTAATGTATTTGAAGAAAGTTTTATTATTGGTCTTTATGTATTTTGCAATATGTTCCTCATATTCCCTTTTTGTCTGCCTAATCAGACTTGCATTTTTTTTTGCCACAGCCTGTGTTCCCTTTTATCAAGCCTTCTACCACTTAAAGGAATCCTTCTTACCTTTTATAGCTTCCATTTCTTTGTTTGTTAATCATGCATGCCTTTTTCTGTACATATTTCTGCCTTTCCTAACCTGCGGTATATATTTTATCTGAGCTTCCAGCACTGTAGTTTTAAATAGTCTCCAAGCTTCTCCAATGGTTTTGACCCTTTTTACTTTTCCGTTCCGTTTCCTGTTCACATGTCCCCTCATTTCAGAGAAGTTATCCCTTTTAAAGTTAAAAGTGGTTGTGTCGGTCTTTTTGGGCAACTCTCTATTCATTCAGATGTTGAACTCAATAACATTATGGTCACTGTTCCCAAGCAGTGCAATTGCTTTTACATCTCTCACCAGGTCTTGGGTGGTACTTGGAATCAAATCCAGGATCGCCTTGCCAATGGGCTCTTTTTATAGCAGGAACTCCTTTGCATATTAGGCGACACACCCCTAATGTAGCCAATCCTCCAATAGCTTACAGAGCTCTTCTTACAGAGGCTACTGTAAGCTCTTGGAGGATTGGCTACATTAGGAGTGTGTCACCTAATATGCAAAGGAGTTCCTGCTACAAAAAGAGCCAAGGGAGGGAAGACCGGAGGGTGCTGAGGGTGGGGTGAGCAGGTGCACACGGTGAGGTGTATGTGGTTGAAGCTGTTAAGAAATAGAAAGGAAATTGCTAGGGGGCAGGACTATGAGGTTGAGTAAAAGTGTGGAGGGAATGGCAGCAAAGGCAGAGAAAGAGGAGGCATGGTGTTTTTTCCCTCCTACCTCCTCGGACTACAGCTCAGTGAGGATTGGCAAAGCTACTTCATGGAAGGACAGAGCCGAGCAGCTGGCACTGCCACTGCCACACTAAATGGTGACTGTGAGGGGGTGGCGAGAGCAGGTGTGCGGAGTGGTGATTTTCCAACAAAGGGATGGGATCAGCAGGGGACAAGGGAGGAAGAAAACTGTAGTGTATCCAGCCTTGACATGGCCGGGCATGTCCGGACTTGCCCCCGAAATCCAAACCGGAGCTGCAGGCATTCCTTGGGCTATTGAACTTTTACCACCAAAGGTCATTTCGGGGGGGATCGCGGGGGATCGCAGTTCCCCCGGGTGAGGTACGGGGGGCGGATGTCAGGGGGTGTGGCCTTATGACACACTTCCAGTGATGTCAGGGGGTGTGGCATATGCTAATGAGTTATGCTAATGAGTCCCCCTAGCTCTTTTTCTACGTAATGACCCCTGTTTACCACTCCTTTTTGCCCCTCAAAGCTGCAGTTGCAGAGCCGCTCCACCGCCTCCTGGACAAGTCGGCACTGTGGGTCTGGGGCTCGCCGCAAGCCGCGGCATTCCAAGCAGTTAAGGACTTGCTAGTGTCGAACTCGGTCCTGGCGCACTTAAACAAGGCTCTCCCCGTGGTGCTGGCTTGCGACACTTCGCCGTATGGGGTCGGGGCGGTTCTGGGCCATCGGCTGCCAGACGGACGCGAGGTCCTGGTTGCCTACTAGTTGCGGACCTTGTCGGCTACTGAGTGCAACTAGGTGCAAATAGATAAAGAGGCCTTGGCCATTGTAGCAGGGGTGAAAAAATTTCACCACTACCTGTATGGATGCCCGTTCACGGTTCTCACGGACCACAAGCTGCTATTGGGTCTCCTAGCCCCCGATTGCCAAACTCCCCAGATGGTCTCGCCCCGGGTGCTGCGCTGGTCCATTTTCCTGGCAGGGTATTCCTACACCCTGGTCCACCGCCCGGGAAAGGCGATGGGTCATGCCGACGCCCTGAGCCGCCTTCCGCTACCCGCCTGCGACCCAGACCCGGCTCCCGCACTCCAGGTAGCGATGCTGGAGTCCCTTCCGGAGCAGCCCATCCACGTTACAGAGGTGGCCCGCTGCACCTCCAAGGACAAACCTCTCTGTCGGGCCTTGGACTGGGGTGAGGGGGTGGCCAGTGACTAGAGGGGACCCCGAATTGGCACCCTTCGCTTCCCGGAAGGACGAACTGTCAGCCCACAGGGGCTGCATACTGTGGGGAAGCCGGGTGGTCATTCCCAAGCCCCTAAGGGAATGGGTTCTCACCGCCCAATCAGAGGGCTAGGTCCCAGATTGTGAGGCCAATAGGTCTCTCAGTCACTGTAAATAGCCTATCGGGACGTGGGGTGTGTGTTGTGGTGGTGGGTTCTGAGGGAATATAAGCCGGCCTGTGAGCCGGCCAAAGTGTCTTGTTCCTGACAAAGCAGGGTGTGTCCAGAAGAGATTTTGCCGGGGGGGGGGGGTGTTATGGAATGCCCCTACCTCTTGAGGCTCACCTGGATCCTGCTTTTCTCTCTTTTAGGCCTAAAAGAGAGAAAAGCAGGATCCAGGTGAGCCTCAAGAGGTAGGGGCATTCCATAACACCCCCCCCCCCCGGCAAACTCTGCTCTGGTCACCACCTGCCTTACCTTTGCAGGCAGGGGCACAAAGAGCAGAGCCTGAGAAGAGGATCTCAACTCGTTATGGGAGGAAGTGTGGCTGGCTGGCATTATCATCCAAAGCTGACAAAAGGCTTTGGCACAGCGGAGACTTGAGCCTCCAGCTGTAGGCAGGTTCCAGTAGCACCTCTAAGTTAGTTCCTTCAGGGGGAGTGCAAACCTTTCCAGGACAAGCTGACTCCTCAGTACTCAAGTGGCTTTGCTGTTGACCATCTCCGTCTTCTCTGGACTAGCTTCAAATTATTGTCCCTCCTCTATTCCATTACAATCTCCAGGTACCTGTTAAGAACTTCCACGGACCCTGTTAGCTCAGCTGTTAAAGAGAAATAGAGCTCGATGTCATCTGCACACTGGTAACACCTCACTCCAAATCTCTGGATGATCTCTCTCAGTGGTTTCATGAAGATGATAAATAGTCCTGTGGACAAGATAGATCTCTGCAGGACCCATAGCATAAGGGCCACAGGGCTGAGCAGCAGTTTCCTAGCAGAACTTTCTGGAATCGGTCAGGCAAGTAAAAGTGTAACCACCGAAGCATGGTACCCCCAACCAGCCTAGCCAAACTCTCCAGAAGGGTACCTTGGTTGATAGTACTGCAAGCTGACTGGAGGTCCAAGAGACTCAACAGGGATGCACTTCCCCTATCACTTACCTGGCAGAGATTATCAGTCAAATTCATAGCTTTCAGTGGAAGATAGACTTTTCTTTGTGAGAGATGCTACTAATATGATGTAGTGCTTAGAGCATCAGACTAGGACCCAGGTTCAAATCTCTATTCTACCATGGAGGCTTGCTGGGTGACCTTGGGCCAGTCAAATGCTTTCAGCATAGCCTAACTCACAGGGTTGTTGTGAGGATTAAATGGAGAAGGGGTAAATGTTGTAAGCCCTTTGGGTCCTTGGGGATAAAAGTAAGGTATAAATGAAGTAAAGAACTAAATATAAAGGGGTGTGTCTAGGTGGGGTAGACAGGTCTGGCTGAAATGACTGAACTACCTGTGTGACAGATATGACTAATCCCTGTCACAGTGAGTCAGGAGGTGAGTAGATGGTCATAAAATCATAGAATCACAGAGTTGGAAGGGGCTGAACAGGCCATCTAGTCAAACTCCCTGCTCAATGCGGGATCAGTCTTAACCATGCATTTGATTAGGTTTCCAGATAAGTCTGTGTTGTGAGGGAGAGTCTTGAGAGGTATTGGGGGGGAGCTGTGTTACTGTGACAGAGAGTAATAGTAAGACTGAACCATGTGACATTCTGGGAGAAATGGAGGTCTTTATCTTTGCAAATCTAATATGAGTCCTTTATTGTAAGGAACTCTATTCTAGACAGGATAGAGTAGAGATAGGATTCTAATCTAGTCTAACTAACTAGGATGGATAGAGATGCAAGAAGCATGTCCTGCTCTCATGGTGCCAAGATGGAGAAGGCTGGCACAGTGTGGAGAGAAGGTGTCAGACTGGAAGGAAGGTTCCCTGAGAGTAGCAATCTACACATCAAAGGGATAGTATCAGAGAAGGGAAGGATGATCCTGGCCTGTCTATCTCTTTGACTCTCATAAAGTCCCCCTCTGAAGTCTGAGACTAAGAGATAGTACAAAATCCCTCACTTCCAACATTCTTAAGAAATAAAAAAGTCAACATTTTATAAACATCTGCCTTTTCCCCTGAGTGGGATTTAACACTCATCTTGCAAACTCCAGTTATTAATCATGGCCCAAAATTCGATAACTCTTGAAGGGGTACAGAAAACCCCCACTGAATAGGATGGATCAGAATTAGTGCTGCTACCTGCCCGGGGTGAGGTTGGGGAATGTCCTGCTCCTTCAATGGAGACTTTATGGGATGTTATTAACCAGGTGATGTTAATGCTGGAGTAAGCAACTCAGCATGCCAGGACATTGGGTAGCACTACATCACTCTAAATGTGTACAGGTGTTATCTCTTTGAATGGGATGCCTCTGTCTGTCTTAACCTGGGAACCGCCCTCTGACCCTCCTCTCTCTCACTTTGGCCTCTCACTGCACTTCTGTGGAGACACACGTCTCTGCAGGTCTCTTCTGTAGATACAAAGACTTGATATTCCTGCACACATGATACCAGATTAGCTGGCCATTTGTGATAGGGAAAGTACTCCTTAGATTAGGCTTCTTAGGCTTCTCTCTCTTCTTTTGACTGCAACCTGAATGTGAACTGGATCTACTTGTATAAATGTAAGTTTACGGTTTTTTGGATTTTTTTTTTTTTTTTTTGCAATATACTTCTTGGGAGATTTATTTACTACACTCAGTATCATGCTTCCATGACTGGACAAACTCTTCTATATTAACCAAATATCCCAATAGTTAATACCTCCAAGCTATGAAAATCTTTAGCTGCCAGTTTCCATACACTGAGCTCTTGTTACAAGGACAGAACATCTCCCTCCTGGCCTGTTGGCAAACCTAGACCGATTTCACACTAGCCTTTGTCCCAGCTCGCTCCTCCTTTCCCTCCGCTTCTTCTGGTCAATTTCACACCATTTGACCCACAGCTTCCTCCGTTTTGCTCTGGCACATCTCAATCCTTGATTTCCAAGACGTGGAGAAAAAGTGGGAGGGGGAAGGGGTTTGGGCTGGCTCACTCACAAGGCGAACTAGGCATTCGCCTAGAGAGCACCGGCCTTTAGGGGCACCAAAAGCCCCCCCTGCCAAAAGCCCTCTCCCTAACTGGGTGACCGCTGACCGCCGCTGCCACCGGAGGAGGCCGCCCAAGCCTGAGGTGGTGGCAAGGCGGGGCCGTTGGGGGCCTCATGGAAAAAACTGCCTGCCCGCCTTCAGGGCTTGGAGGCGGTGCCAGATGGACAGTGCCTCGTGGCTGCCAACTCCCTCCCTCCATCCCCCCCTGCGAGCAGAGTGGCCGTTGGCCCCACCCAAGGCATGGCTGCTGTGCTCTTGGGTGGAAGGCCTGCGGCGGGTCTGTGGGCAGGTGAGCAGGTGAGTGGCGATGGAGTCGGCGGTGGCGACGCTGAGTGGGCTGGTGTGGGCGGCGGCTCTCCAGGCCGGAGGAGGAGTGGGCGCTGGAGTTGCTGAGCTATGGGCTGGCGGGCTGCATGGTGGTGGTGGTGCTGGGGCGCATCTTCCGCATACCCTACGGGTGCTACTCGTCGGCACTGCTGGGCGACTCGGGGCTGGCCCGCCTGGCCTGGGTGGTGCAGGAGGCGCCCTCCTTCCTGCTGCCACCACTCCTTGTCCTCCGCAGCAACGGTGCCCAGCTCCACCGCTGGCCCAACCGCATCCTGCTGGCCCTCTTCCTCGCCCACTATGCCTACAGGTGTGCCTGCCCCGCCAAGATTATTTATGTTTTATTATTGTTTACATGTCATCAGTGTAGCTCTCTCTCTCTCAGACACAAAACATTTCCATCTAATACTCGCCTGAGGCGAGGAGACCCTGGCCAGCCTGACTCTACTCTGCAGGGAGCCCTCCCTCACCAGCCCCCGGGGGGCTCTCCCCTGAGCACTCTGCATTTGCAAGGTGCTTGGGCACGGGAGCTACTGGCATTTCTGAGCTACTGCATTTCAGGGGGGCGGCGCATGGGGGGAGGGGGGCACATGGGGGTGCACCAGAAGGGATCCTCGCCTAGGGTGCAAAATAAGCTGGGGCCAGCCCTGGGTTTAAGAGGGCAAAGACAGGGGAGTGGGAGGAGGGAGGATGCAGGAAGCCACCGGAAACCTTGCTAAGGAAATAAAACTCTGGGAGCTGATTAAAAACAGCCACGTGCTAAGAGCTCTAATGCGAAATCAGTTTAAACAGTCTGGCAAAAAATGCCCTGCTGGTAAACAGAGGTAAGTAACATGTGCAAAATCGGTCCTAGTCAGAGGCATTTGAGACTTTGTTCATGCTCCTCTGAGTCAATAGAGACCCTCCCCCATATTTTATTTTATTGCTCTTATTATGCAGAAGAAAGAGCCCTCTTAATTACACCTATATTAAGGTCACTTAGGGTCCAAGGACAACTAGCAAACCATTCTGAGGAACTTGTGCTGAAATATCTATTGGAGGACAAATCCATTGCAATATCAAGGAATGTTTGCATTTGCATTTGCAAAGCGCAAGCTCCTCCTTAATACTCTTTATGATGTCTCCTCTCTGTAATGTTTTGGTAACCTGGGTTTGCTTTTTTGATCCTGTATGCTGTTTGATGGGTCTTTGACCGTAATAAATAATGATGATGATGATGGTCCTAGTCAGAGTTCTCATGAAAACTAGACTGTTTCTTATTACAACAGTCTTAATCCCCTGTAGCCTGTTCTCAATTCTGTCTTTAATATCAAAACATGGCCCTTTCTTGCATTTGAGACATCCTGGGATCCATAAGCAGACTTCTAACGATGGGGTATCATGTGACTCATCACTACAACAAGAACAGAGCCAGCACAGTAAACAGGATTGCATCCAATCTCCTCCTACTGAGGAATTCCAGACAAAAGGTCAGCCTCTCTGAATATATAACTATCAGATCCCTTATCAAAGACCCCAGTGATTAATCTGTGTGCCCTTTAATTATAAAAACAACCTGATGTATTAGTATTTTGCCAGAAAATGCTTCATATTTCCTGGAAATAGGTTCAAAACCATTCCAGCAAAGTTTGTAAGGTTATTTGGAATTGCATGCCAGGAGCACATGTCACTAGTTACACTGGGATTGCCCCCAAACACAGTCTCTCCAGTTGGAAATCCCCTCTCCATTTCTTTACTTGGAAATACTCCTAAGACCCAGGAAGAGCACCACTTCACATTTGTCCAGTCACAGGACATACCTAGCTCACTCACCTTGCCTGCTACCAGAAATGACAGCTAGAGATCTCCCAGAATTACAACTGATCTCCAGACTAGAGAGATCAGGTCCCCCGAAGAAAAAAAAATGGCTGCTTTGGAGAGTGGACTGTATGGAAGTATACCCCACTGAGGCCCGCCCCCCTCCCCAAGCTCTACCCTGTTCCACAAATTGTGGCTCACGTGTCCCAAGGCCTGATGAAGAAACACATGAGAGAAGTCCAAGTGAGGAAGAAAGCTATAAAGTGTTTACTGAAATAAAGAGAAACAGTGTGAGGCAACAGGGTACCTGCAAACCAAGCTGTTCTCTGCCCACCAGCCAGATGGGTAGAGGATTATATACCCAAGATGACATAGGTGCAGTTTATGATATATGGTAGACCTCATTGGTTACAGGTAGAGGGGCACCATATGAGTCGGTGAGCCTCAATTTGGGGTTATATTACATTCAATTCCAATTGTTTATATGACAAGAAACACAAAGGTCTTCTCTGGCAATTATCAAGGGCTTTTCATATATAGGCAAAGGAAGCATCCTAGATAAGAGGTGTGAATCACTCAATAATCCTGTGCCCCAGTCAGACTCTTTGGAGCCTGTTATCACAACATATACGTATATCTCACCAAAGGATGTAGAGCCCATCTGTTATGTCCACTGACTGCCACTAGGCAACAGCGACATTACCAGAGCTTGGCTCTCAAGAGACAATAGGGACTAGGATCCTGAAACCTCAAGCGGTCACCAACAGGAACCTTGGCGGGAAGTTTAAACCCACCAATGGGACCTGTGGGTGGTCCATGGGGACTGTATATAGTTGGCCATCTGGCCAGTACTTTCCGTTCTGTTGTGTACCAGTAAACTATGTGCTGATAATCATGCTGCTTCCTGATTCTTCAATGCATCGAACCCACTACACAACACCATCTTTCTTCATTGAGGCTGGGCTGTAAAGCCATAAATTCCTTACCAGAGGTAGAGCTGAGATCTAAAGATGCACAAATGGCTCATACTCCCGTTTCTAAATTTCTGCTTAACTACTTCCAAGGCTATTAACCTGTCAGGGCAGCTGCCTCATTCACAGGCACAGATAAAAGAGGGATGTTTATTCATTCAGCTTGCTTTGGTTTGGCCTGTGCAAAAAGGGGAGGCAATCTACTAAACATTAAACCATCTGCCTAATCTAATATACCAAAATCAAACTATTGCTTTTCCTTCAGTTCATACTCTTATTGAAATCAGATTATGGATCAGTCTCCTGGTCCCACAACCCCAGATCTTTTTAAAAATGGATTTTATTGGTTTTTAAACAGAAAAAGAGAAAAAAGAAAAAACAAAGAAACCAAGCTATAACAATTGTGAAAAAGCAGGAAATAATAATTTCCAATTTTCTATGTGACAGAAAAATACACATTTACATGTTACTCTGAAATCACAAGAAGTACATCTCCTTTCCCTGTAAGTTTATTATTTTTTCCTCTTCATCTTCAAAACTACAAATCATCAGTTCATTTTTTTCCATCTCATGCAAGAAGTCTATAAGGGGTTTCCAAATAGCCATAGATTTAGATAATGGGTGATTTCCCACAAGCGCTGCTCCTCGCTCACTCCTGCCTTTTGCCCCATGGTACGTGTCAATTTCACACAAGCTGCTGCGCAACTGCATTTTGCCCTGCAGCTTCGTGAGATTTTCCCGCGTCTACTCAATCCTCAAAAAACAGGATTGAGTAGACGCGGGGAAAATCACACGAAGCTGTGGGGCAAAATGCGGTCACACAGCAGCTTGTGTGAAATTGATACGTACCATCGGGCCAAAGAGAAGAGTGAGAGCGGAGCAGTGCTTGTGGGAAATCATCCAATGTCTTTTCCTTTATCGAAGAAGTAAGTTTGGCCATCTCTGCAAGCTCCATCATCTTCACTAACTATTCCTCTATTGTAGGTAATGTTGAAGTTTTCCATTTTTGAGCATATAACAGTCTTACTGGCATTGTCATATACAGTTCCATGAGTATTTTCTAATCGTTTATCCATTAGTCCAAGCAAAACAGCTTCTGGCTTCATTTGTTTTAAGCCCCTTTGACCACAAATTTTCCCATTGCTCAATTAGTATATTATGTCCAAAGGTTTTTGACCATTTTATCATAAATTCATTCACCTGTTCTTCTTCTGTCTCCAATTTCAGCAAAAGTTTATACATTTCAGCAATAACATGTTCATCATTCATACATAATTGTTTTGAATACAGTCATAGGTTGATCAAAGCCATAGAACCTTTTTATCAACTTTAAACCTTTCTAGTAATTGTGCACAGAAAAACCACTGACAACTATATCCTTGTGTTATTCAATCCTCTCTTGCTTTAATTTCACAATCCCCTTGTGGGAAATCTAATATATTCCAATATGTTAACCACTTTTGTTTAGCTACCATTTCCTCTCTAAAAAAGGCTTCTTGTGTTAACATCCATAGAGGTGTTTTTGGACACAACCTAGGCTTGTATTTATTCCATATTCTCAAAATGGCATCTCTCCTATATAATAATTCTGTTTTTGAGTGGCAACGTTCCATGCCCTCCCTCATTCATTGGCCCATCAGCCGCCACTCAAGAGTACTCATGTGCCATTAGCCAAGTGCTGGGTCTGCTCCTCTTCCCTGCCGACTCCCCCTTCAGCCACTGTGCCATCAGAATTACTGGCAAATGGCTTTCTCTCTTGACGAAGACACTTCTCCTGCTTGCCTCCTGTGTGGAACTAACTCTTCCCTCAGTGGCTGTTGGCAGGTGTAACGAAATGGCAGTTACCTGTGTTTGTAAGATGGCTGCTGTCTGTGGTTGGTTGTTTAAAATGTTCCCCCATAAGGTTTAATTGAGCTGTAGTTCCAGAGAGGGATTTGCAGGGGTATCACTCGCTGGGTTGAATTGGGGTTCCACATCTGCTGGTCTACAGTTCCCAGCTGCCCCAAGGCCAAAAAGTGCAGGAAAACAAGGACTGTCCCAAGGGGCAAGGTGTCATGGGTGCTGAGGAAGGGCCATTGCCAGCTCCAGCCGAACCCACAGCCGGCCCCTCTGAAGCTGCAGAGAGCGGCAATTTACCATCACAGCCTGCACTGGTGTAGTGGTTAAGTGCCTGGACTCTAATCTGGGAGAACCGGGTTTGATTCCCCACTCCTCCACTTACACCTGGCTGGATGACCTTGGGCAAGCCATAACTGGCACAGCTGTTCTTGAAAAAGAGCACTTTCTGTCAAGAGTTCTCTCAGCCCCACCTACCTCACAGGGTGTCTGTTGTGGGGAGGGGAAGGGAAAGGGGTTTGTAAGCCGCTCTGAGACTCCAAGTGAAGGGCGGGGTATAAATCCAATCTCTTCTTCTTCTAGAAATGATAATGCTAGGAAAAGTTGAAGGCAGCAGGAAAAGAAGCCCCAACAAGTCTTGGCTTTCAGTTTGCAAGACTTGAGAATGGCTGTTAACAATAGGATATTTTGGAGAACATTAATTCATTGGGTCTCCATAAGTCGGAAGCGACTTGAAGACACTACACACACACACACACACAACCTACCCCGCAAGGACAACTTACCTGCCAGAGATCCATCTTAATTACAGAACATAACTTTGTATTTCACAAGGAATGGATGGGCAACTATTGTCTAGTGCTGGAAATGACTGCTTATTCTACAAAGCTAAACATCATCTCCTAATATTCAGGCCTGAGATCAATTGTTACTCAGGCTTAAGTAAGCAGAACATGGAAACCCTGGATAGTACAGTATTTGAATGAATGACCAAACTCACAATTAAAACACAGATCCAGCACAACACAGGATGTATTTTTCTACATCTTAGTTTCTATGAAATAACCCAGTGGTTATACTTCTTTCTCAACTGTTTGTTGCTTATCCATCAACACCAGGGCAGAACTAAGATTACATTAAGAGGCTAAAACCTGATGCTAACAAAGACACTAATTGTGTGCTTTTGGAACAATTCTGGATATTACCTTTTGTTGTTGTTGAGTCGCACAGTCGAGTCCGACTCTTTGCGACCCCATGGACCAGATCTCGCCAGGCCCTCTTGTCTTCCGCCATCCTCGGAAGTTTGCTCAATTTCATGTTCGTTGCATCTATGACACTATCTAACCATCTCATTCTTTGCCGTCCCCGTCTTCTTTGACCTTCACTCTTTCCCAGCATTACCTTTTGTGGTATCATCTAAAGATCTGCTTTTGTCTAAGGAACTAACAATAGTTTAGTTCATGCTACCACGAGGCGACAGTGTATTAAAATTTAGTATGTCAAATCTTCATGGTTACTTCTAATTTAAGTTGAATTTCTGCTTAAGGTGATAGCCGTATGAGCAGTACTAGACAGAGATAGATAACTTAAGTTGAAGCTACATGAAATCCTAGCTCTTTGAGCATTATATCTTTTTGTTTTATTGCATTATTTGTTCTATAGCAAATTGGCACTCTTAAATGCTAAGTAACAAAAGGAAATTCTTGAAGCACACCAGTCAACAGGGCTGGTATCTCAGAAGAACTTGTCCAGAACTGAGAATTAATTGATCAGTCTAACTCCAAATTCTGTTTTCTGTCATAGGCTCAGCAGTAGTTTACATCCTGGTAGACTACTCAGCATTCCTTTGCATTTCAAAGTTAGTAGGAACCTGCCTGTTCTGTGTACTTAAATCAGCGACAGACAAATGTGCCATATCGCATTTTTAGACCATGTTGCACACACTATTTTCATCTTATGGAATGTACCTTGGCTACCTGCAATACACACAGCATTCCTGAGTCAGTGAAAAGGGCAAGCTACAAATAAAGTCAATAAAATATTAATTTGCAAAAGTATGCAATGGCTTCCAGGTGATCAGCACGTCATGAGCACAACCACTTGCATGGTATGCCAAAAAGTCCCTTGTATCAGTTTTCAACTCTGTAGAGGTTTGATGGAACAGGTCTCATCACGTCCTCTGTTTTATTTAGCTGGCTAATACTTGCACACATTAGTCTGCTGTAGCAAAGTAAAACTGAAATTAAGTGGCACCTTTGAGTTTACTTCCACGTAAGTTTTGGCTCTTGTATTCTCAGTTCCAACATCTAAGTGTTTATAACATTCACACAAAGTATAAGCAAAGCAATTGTTCTTTAATGCAACTCGGGCACACGTTTGATTTGTGACAAAACTGGTCAATGACTTTGTTTACAGCCATTTGTAAACAAAAGCTTCTGTACATGAAGTCTGAATTTGCACATTAATTTACTGGATTCACACAGATACACCAAGTCTCTTATATAATACATGTTCATTTATAAGAAAGCCAGGAGCTTCCCAAAGGTTGTTTTAGCATGCTAGTGTATTGTAAACACATCTTTCTAAACACCTCCATTATATCAAGCATTGACACAGAAGCAAAACAGGACATTTAGTGATCAGAATTAGTACTTACAAAGCCTAATCCTTGGTTTTTAGACAGCGAATAAAGTCCAGTGTTTTACATTAAAACAGGCAGCAGAGCTCTGCTCTATAGCCCACCTGCTCTAGAAAAATAAAGAAAGGATATTAATGACTAAAACCACAAATCAAGGCTGTGCTAGTAAGTGAAATGTCACCAAATTCAGTCACGGGTCTTTCAGAGGAACTTCAGCATTGGTAGTTTAAAAAATCGACCACATGAGAGGCTAGTGAGTCCTTTTATAATTCAGTGAAATTTGGAAATAAACTCTAATGAAAGGCCTATGACTGTATACACAGACCATACAGTATTTCTTGTGAGAATGCAGCTATTTTAGGACACATTTACATGAAAGCAAGTCCATTAGATTTCAACAGTACTTCCCACCACATATTCTAAGGGACCAATTGCTCAATTTTTGCTCAATTTTTACTCTTTATGCCATTTTGCTTAAGCCTTGCATTTCTGTTAATGTTCCCCTCCTAACGCTAAACTTGGGGAGCATCTGTACCTAAGATTCTTATCCCTTTTTTCTTATTAAGTTTAATCACTGACATTTTCCTTTAGAAAAAGTGACACAGCAATTTAGCTGCTTTTTGACTTCACATGGTGTTCTTCAGAAAAATGTGAAATCATTATCATGCTGCTATACCAATAGAAATCCAATATTGATGTTCTTGACTATAACAATGTTAAAAAAAATACTGGGACTTTAATCCTTTTGGACAGCAGCTACATGAAAAAACAAACAACACACGGGTAAGCATTGACAAAATTCATTCTACCCAGTTTTTGAAAGCATCCACATACAGTCAAAGTAATTCTCATTTGAAGCCACAGGCAGAAACTAAATAGTAATCAATTGTGCAACTGCCTCAGAAAAGGCATTTTGGGGGACGTACAGCTGTACTTTTGTATAGGTACCATTCATTTCAAATGGAATTTATGCTGACAAAACTGCTGGTACGATTGTTTGAAGCTATATCAGTAACCATCTACAAATCATACCTTCTACACAATAGAGATTTTAAAATATTTTCTCATCAGATATTTCAACATTTCAAAAGCCATCTTTCATTTTCCTCTGATTAGGTACTGTGTAAAGGACATAGGAGAACTTGTGTCTCTATTTACAAAACTATCACTGTGAATTCTAATCTCTCAGATTTCATTTGCTTATCGGTTCAATGTGAATTTTCAAGGGGCATTATCTATTAGCCCTTAAGAAACATTCTGAAGCAGTGTGGAATAAATAATTTTAGTGAGTTGTAACAAAGCTACATGTAATGTATACTGTACAACCACAGCCCCAAACCCTTTGTAAAATCCCAATATGCCTTCTTCACACTTTATTGTATTGATGCAGTCTCTCATTCCTTCATACTGGGTATTGATGGGGAGAACTTCATACCCAAGGTCTGTATTGTCAATGATGGTGCGGGTCCCTTGAATGTGAAGGCGGTGTAAGACTGTCTCCAATGGGTACAGCATGACATCAGCACAAAGGCTAGCAGCAAAGCTAGCAATAAGTTCTGGAAAATAAGCATCCAGCATGTTTTGTACAGAACTGGTGCCCTCTGTTGTGAGGCTAGAAGAATTTTCCTTTTTCAGAAGCACAAGGACTATTTTCTGGACAATGGAACTAATGATGTAATGCATAATTCCATGCAGAACAGTAGGAAAGGTCAGTGCCAGAAGAGGGAGCAGCCGTTTGCTATGGGGCACTCCAAAACCCATTGCTCGGCCTATGCCCTCTTTTAGGCAATCTAAAATTCCAGGATTATCCCGAATTATTTCACTCTGCAAGAAAGAATATTTACAATCAGTAGGCATTCATACACATTGGTGTGATAACCATGAGATATTTAAACAAATTTAGTTTGATTATCTATAGTGAACATTATATGTACTTATATAACCAAATCCTAACAAAACCAATCAAGCCTGTAGAGCAGTTACAAGCAGTGTTCTCGCTAAGCTGAGTTAGTGTGAGCTAGCTCACAGTTCTTTAGCCTCCTGCTCACACATTTTTGTCTTAGCTCGGGGAGGATGGCTCCAGAGCAGTCTAATCTATGCAGTAACCAAATCGCTTGCTCCCAACTTTAATGCCAGTAGCTCACAAAATAGAATTTTTGCTCACAAGACTCCACAGCTTAGAGGGAACATTGGTTACAAGTAACCATTTTAGAAAACAATTTTCACATTCATGTGTCTAGTATATCCTTACTTCGCCCTTCTTCCTGAGAGCTCAGAGCAGCTTACATGGACCTTCCTTCTTTTATCCTCACACAACAATCCTAGCTGCCTCCACACAGCGATAATTCTCCGTGTAGCTTTCATTGCCATTGTGAATGCAGAGGCATTTACAGTGGCAACAGATAATCTATGCAGCAGTTTTCTGGTACTTTCCATGCATCACCCCCCTGTGGCCACCATCCCCCTGGAGGGCTTTTTGGAAGATTAAAAAAGGGTATTTACTTATTGTTATTATGCAACAACCATTTAGATACTAGTTCCTCTGAGCTCCCATTTTTCACTTTAAGAAGATCAGCCTCTAGCTCCCCTTGTTGTAAAGATGTATCTCTACAATGAAGAGGGCTAGAGACTTTTAAAAAATAATGGAAGCGGGGAACTTAGGCTAACTGGTGGACAGATTGTAGATAAATCAGTCTGTCACCTCTAGGCTGCTACATTTTAGGCCAACACTGTAGCCCCTAAACCACATTGGCCATCTAATAGTCCCATAAAAACTGCCGAACTCATTTCATTTCCCATCACTATCTGTGGCTGTTATACATACAATAAAAGGACCTGCAGGGAAGAGAAATGTCCTACCTTGCAAGTCCTCACTTCCATCCTTTTGCTGTATCTCCAGTTTTCACACACACCCCACTCTGTCTCTCCCCACTTATCTTTCTGCTGCTTGATCTACCTGTCCTGCTTGTTCACTTGCTCAGTTATGTTTCCCCGTGCCTGCTGTCTTCAGCTCCCAGTTTTCCCCACCACTCCTCATGGTTCATGCTTCCTCACACCTCCACCCCTGGCAGCTGTGGAAGACTGGGGTGGTGTGAGAAGGCACCAATATATATTTTTGGTGGGAAAATCCTCCACTCAGTGCAGTGCCACTGTCCTCTTGAAGTTAGGGTGTACTGGTTTGGGATTAATTGAGGACTACCACCCATACCACACTTCCCTGCTACACCAAACACGGCTGCAAAAGAGGCCAAAAATATTTATCTACTGGCCTGTCAGTACTTGGTGCTATTTACAACTAGCCATCCCCTGAGGAAAACAATGATGGAACTTTGGAGGCATACATTAGTTCCATTAGTTCCTTTCCTTGGTAACACCCCTGGTTAATGTTGTTTGCCCTGGATTAACCATGAAGGAAAACAGATTTTTAAAACAAAAACCAGTTTTATTACTGTGGGAAGGGAAAGTAAACTATGGATGTTTTAAGATCAATTTTAGATAAATGTCACTTATGCAGAAAATGAAATGTGTACAGGTATCTGTAACAAAACGTATTTATGAATGGAGAGAATGATAGTAATTGTCAGACTGCTTCTGACTGTAAGAGCTGTTAAGTTTTCCCACAGGTTTCTTAACTTTTTGGAGCCTTTTAAATGCAGACCTTAGTCTTCAAATATACCAGAAACACTACGTACAAGAACCTTAAACCAGTGTGGGCCACGCCAGGCTATCACACTAAACAGTCATCTTCCCACGAAGGCAGAAATAAAGCCCTAACCTAATGGACTTCTAAACAGCTTTTTTCCCTCTGCCCATTCCCCCATCACAATTGTTCCAAAGGCCTTGATTGGCTGATGCTGGCTTTCTCTACCAGACCACCAGGGTACAAAGGGGATTGGCAGATGGGAAAACAGGGACAGACTTGACTCCGTTTGTCACAGCAGCCTGTTCTCCCTCACAAGCCCCTTGCTACCTCCATGACTTCTCCTTTCCTTCCTGCTTCTCCCCCTTCTTATCTATACACTATTAGCCACCCGTGGCCACCATCTGTGGATATCTAAATCCATGGATCGGGGCACCATGGAGGCGAAAGAGATTTTCCTGCACACTCGGGGCACTCCCCAGGTTTGCAGAAAAATCTGATTTAAAAAAAAAATACACAGGGGGGTTTAAATCCCCTGCAAAGTAAAACAGCATTCTCTGTGCATGCACAGAGAACACACTTGCCTCCAGCTGCAGCTGTGGTGGCTCTGGGTTCAGCCGTGGTGGCCCAAGGGGGTCGCACAGCCCAAGGCCCTGCTGATCCCAGAAAAAGCCACCTCAGCCCAGCCCGATGGTGGAGGTCAGCATCCTCACTGACTCCAGCTGGAGTAGATGCTGGGAGCCACGCCAGGCCTGGCTGCCACAGTGTACATCAGAAGCTGCCCCAGGCTTGGTTATGGCAGTGGTGCCATGGCGGCAGCAGATGCTGGAAGCTGCTCCAGCTTCAGAGTGGCTCTTAGATACCACTGCCACCACGACTGGGCTCCAAGGTGAGGCTTGGACATGACAACTCAACCATGGGGAGGGATGGGATACCCCCCCACACACATGAGTTTTGGAGGCCCTCCTTTGTCTCCTATTGTTGAGTGCAGTTTGGGGTCTGCTCATACGGAGACATCATTTTTACAGTTTTTAACCCCTCCCCATTGTAGTTACTAAATGTTATGGACTTTTCTGCAAATGTATAAACTATCCCTTTGTTGCCCTGCTTTGTGGACTTTTCATCTGCACAGGGACAGGGAGGGGGAGAGAAATCTGTGGCTGGCTATTAGATATAAATTGCAGACTTTGACGTATATATGCATGGAAAATCACATACACCGCCTTCTCCGACAAAACCTCCTATGGGTTATTTAAACACTCTCATATCAGCAGCCATGCCATATTGCTAAGTAGGCAGCATATTTCATTTTATCCCCTTATCTTTTCACTCCTCATGTGAGAAAGATCCAAAAGAAACCATGAAGTTCAAAACTAAAATGGGATGATTTTTCATATATGTAGCAGAAAAACTCACAGAACATTTCAAAAGCATGAAGTCATGCAGGGCACAGTAGTACTCACTATGGATGCTGCCATAAAACAGTTTGTTTAACCTTAACATGGCACTGATTTTACTTAGCATTGTGTCTTTTGATCTTGTTAGTACTTTAAAGGGTCATGTGCGCCCCCAAGTGGTTTGCAATTGCTTAAACTGAAATACAGCAGATTTACCTGAAATAAAAGACTAGGTTTTTCCCCTAGGAGTGCCATTAAGAAACAGAGGGGGTCATCTTAAATTCAAATAAAAGTTACAGATATGTATAGTAATAAACTTTTTGTGTATTATTATTATTTATATGAGGGTCATCTTACATTTAGGGTTATTTTCCTTTCAGGAAAATACAATACCAGCTGCACCGTGAAACACAACTTGTGTTACTCTTTTTTAGCCTTCCTGAAATAGACTAACTTCATGTTTAAGTCCCAAGCACAGCCAGTTAAATATATTAGTGAAATCAGTTTTCTAGATTCATGATACAACCTGGCATTCATTGCTAAGATAAGAATTTTTTTGTAAAAATGGTCAGTAATAAGACTCATGATTATGCTGTTTACCTAAATAATTTGGAAATGGCAGCAACCCTCCTCTTTCAAACTGGGGCAATGTATTCCACACAGTATACAAAGCTGCAACTTTGTACGCTAGGACACTTTCAACCTGAATAGTGACACGATGGCACACAGAAGCATTATTAAACTTACCTGCACCGTTTCAATCAGACTTGCAGAATAAAAAGGCATTGCTATCACACAAGTCATTCTAAAGGAATAAGAAAGTACAGTTCAGATTGTGACAATGACATCGGCCACTTACTGTGTTATCAAACAGTGCAGTCAAGGAGCCAATTAAGCAGAGATATTTTGATTTAAGCTAATTTAGCCTGTTTTGAATTAAATTGGTTTACATCTAAATTGTATGGATTAGTGTGAGGATTGTGTTTCCTTAGCATTCCACTTCTAAAATACTCCTGATAGTAATGTTATTTATATTAGCACCCAAGATTATACCTTACTATTTACAAATACTTATAATACTACTTTTCAATTTAATACTACTTTTCAATCTGTGTTACCAAACATGTCAAAATGGGCTGCTCTTTTTTTAAAACAATCACTGCTTATGTACATTTTAGTAAATTCAGTTCTATTAATTAATTAATACAAGTCATACAGAACTGTGAATTCAGCTATAAAGGCCCCAGTTCTAGAAGCCAAATGCTCTAACACAAATGCAATAGCTTAAATGTAACCCTTAAATACCTGGAGCAATGACAGATTTCTATGCACAAAAGAAAGGGGATTAGACAAAAGCTTGCCGAATGTGTAGATGTTATGCTATAGATCTCTTAAGTGTTTAATCTTTAATTTTGTCTGTTAGAGATAATGAACAGTTGTTTTTTGGTACCTATTTTCAGAAAGTAGGATAAAAGGAGTGCACCAGCTTTACCTACCCTTTCAGCAAAAGATGTCCTCCTATTTGTCGAAGACTCCATTTATATGAAAGCTCTCTGAAAATCAAAGCAGCAATTGCTTATCAAGTTTCACTAAAATAAAGTCCAGAATAGTACAAAAGACACTGCTTTGTACCTTATAACAGGAATTTACACAAACTCCAGTAGAGCAGTTACAGTCGAAAAGTAGGGACATTTCCCTCCCCCTATACACACTTTGCTTCAGTACTGTGGAATGCATTTACATGCACGTAATATCCCCAGGCACAAAAGAGAACAGAGATGATGAGCCTTCTTGTTTTGTTTGCAAGAAGCATTTTAATGGACTACCACTTCAGAACTTTTGGCTCAGAAAATTTAATGTACTTTGATAAAAGACCAAGCTGAAACCCATAGTAGCATTTTTATTGGTCCACACTGTTGTTGAGTATTAATAAAATGGTGCAGCTTCAAAATGGGCTTGTAAATTCCTCAGAACCAGGAGATATTAGGGAGTGAGGACAAGAAGGAAATATGGTTTCAGTAAAATTCAGTAATGGTATTTTGTTTCTTGCCCTGACCTGGACAGCCCAGGCTAGCCCAATATCATCAGGTCTCGAAGGCTAAGCAGGGCTGGCCCTGGTTAGTATTTGGTGGTGGGTTTTTTAACATTTTTTATTGCTTTTAAACTCTACACACTACAAAGGATAAAGGTAAGGGATATTCTAAACTAAAATACAGAGTAAGCAAGGATCATATAACAATCTATACGTCAATTTCTCGGTATTCCCTATTATTTAGTTTTTAAAATGGAGATTAGCTATTAATATTGTAAATTCAAACAAATACAAGCATAATTAGCCATAGTGAGTGCATCTTAGTATTGGTGTAGTGGTTAAGGGCATGGACTCTAATCTTGGAGAAACAGGTTTGATTCCCCACTCCTCCACTTGCACCTGGCTGGATGACCTTGGGCAAGCCGTAGTTCTGATAAGAGCTGTTCTTGAAAAAGAGCAGTTTCTGTCAGAGCTCTCTCAGCTCCACCTACCTCACAGGTTGTGGGGAGGGGAAGGGAAAGGAGTTTGTAAGCCGCTCTGAGACATCTTTGGGTAGTGAAGGGCGGGATATAAATCCAATCTCTTCTTCTTCTTCTTCTTCTTCAAATATTAATAAAAAACCCCAATATATTCAGAGTTAAACTATTTTTCGGTTTTCTTTCCTCTACGTTTGTTTTTTATCAAAGGGCAGCTTAATTTTAACAGGTTTAGGAGCTGCTACTCCTAATTCTGATTCAGAATCCAGAGTTCCTTCTGAAGAACTAAACGATGAGCTACTACTGCTTCTGGATCCATGTTCGCTGTTATCTTCTACAATGTTATTGTCCTCTGCTTTTCCTTTTTCTTCCGCTGAACTTTGGTGCTGTTCCAAAAGTGCTTTTGGTTTTGTGACAAAGTCAATCTTTTCTTTTTTCTCTTTAAAGTTGAAGATAAGTCCTTCTGGTATTATCCAACTGTAGGGAGTGGAGTTTTTCGGGAGAAATAGTGTGAGGTTTCTATATAGCTTCCTCCTCTTTCTCACCAACCTTCCCAGTCCTCAGTGCTAAACAGTCAGTTCCCAACTGTTTCTGTACAACTGACACTATCCAATGAAATCTGTTTAAGCAACCTGGCACTCAAAGGGTCTCTGGCTCTGGGAACATTAACCCTTCACTGTCCATCACATGTTTATAGCACTTATGAGCTTTCAAAGTACAGTCCGTCACAACCCCCTTCTGACTGGTCAATGTGCCCATCACCTGCTGACTTATTCTCTCTGAAACTGGAAGTCAGTAAAGTGGTAGAATACTGAGTAAGCACCTTCTGAACCAAGCAACTAATTCAGATTCAGTATAACAATCTTAGTTTAAAAATGGGGAGTTATTTGATTAGCTGCCACCTGAAAATGCATCCCTTACCACCATCTGATCTCAAAGTATCATTGCCAAGTCAATGAATATTTTCAAAATAGAACAGGCAAAATATTTTAGCAATCCTGAATAGTACATCTAGTAATCACTAGAGATCTACTTAATGGCTAAAATGTCTCAACTTAATAGTCAGAGACAGTGGCTACAGACACTGGCTGTTTAAGGTCCAAGTTTTCACTCTGAAGCACTGGGACGTAACAGTTGTTAATTTCAGCAGTACAGAAATCAAACTTGGAGGTGCATCAATAGGTACTCCCTCTGCACACAGCCAGTTATGGTTCACAAGGTAGATAGCTGATTAAAACTGAGATTACAATGTCATTTAGCTTCAATAGGTATCAGTGATAAATACCCTTTAAAAGAAGGGTTTGCTAATGAGACTGCCTCTCCCCTTCTGCTAACTCGGGGGGGGGGGGCTGAATTGGTAGAACATTTCAGTTAAAGCATAGTAGATTTTTTCCAAAATCTTTCGAAGAGCTGTTCTGAAAACAGACAAGAAGATGGAACAACTGTCCGACTTGGTATACAGCAGATTCATATGATTGTGAGGCCTTCCTCCTAGCAAGTGATGATCCCGAAGAAAAAGGGTACTGGGACTGTGCTCCTCCTTCCCAGCTCCTGTTGTATTTGCAGATGTCTCAGATGCTGGGTGGGGGATAATCTGCTTTCTTTGGGAAAGGGAAAAACCACTGTTTGTGCATGGGTTAGTTATGTACAAGACTTACCTTTGTGAATCAAACACTACTTGCTGGGCCAGTGATAGTGACATTGGGGGGGGGGCTGCAACAGGGAGTAGACCTGCTTTTAGACCACAATAGGAGTTTTGGGAGTGCTATATTTCTCCATGGGCAAAGGGTGGACAGAAGGTCTCAAAGGTGAAATTATAAAGGAAGCCCTCCTGCCAGGAATCGGCATGTTTCCCTGCACTGCAAAGATAAACCACTCAGGTGGAAGGGCTGGCTACTCCATACTTACTTTAATAATGTAGGGTGAGGAATTTAATCCCTCCCTGCTGTTTATAAAGAGCTTAGACTCAGAAGTCAGCACTGGAACTGAACCTTTTATCACAGCACTGTAGAGAATAAAGATGGTTTCCTGAAGGTAAAAATGAAAAAGGTGTCCTTTTTCCTTTCCCTTCATTAAATACCCTTCATTAAATACCCTCAGCTGGCGTGGCAGTTGGTTCCCTTCCTCGACCGTGGCGACTTGGCCACAGTGATCCATGCGACAGTCACCTCGAGGTTAGACTACTGCAACGCTCTCTACATGGGGCTGCCTTTGTCGCAAATCTGGAAGCTGCAGCTGGTGTAGAATGCTGCGGCCAGGCTGTTGATGGGTCTTCCTAGTCGGGACCACATCCGGCCTGTGCTGAAAGCACTGCACTGGCTACCGATAGCATACCGGATTCGCTTCAAAGTGCTGGTTCTTACCTTTAAAGCCCTATATAGCCTGGGTCCAACATACCTAAGAGACCACCTTTTCCTATATGTTTCCCTGCGAGCACTACGGCCGGGGACGCAACATCTTCTGACGATGCCAGGCCCCAAGGAGGCCAGGCTGGCTGCTACCAGGGCCAGAGCTTTTTCGGTGGCGGCTCCTACCTGGTGGAACGAGCTCCCGGAGAAGATCCGGGCCCTGCGGGACCTTGCACAGTTCCGCAGGGCCTGCAAGATGGAGCTCTTCCACAAGGTGTTTGAGTAGGAGCCGCCACTATTGTACCATCACTATGTTACCATCATGCGCATCTGGCTCTGGGAAGAGAGATCGACAGTGTCACGTGGAACTGACAGCATTGATTGGGTCTTTGAGACCAGTTGAGACGTCATCTTTATGGAAGATCATTCTGGAACATCTAGAGCACTTATTATATTGTAATACTGTAGTAATTATTTTATATGGTTTTATGTGTTGGCTTATGCCTATTTGTGAGCCGCCCTGAGCCCGCGTTTGTGGGGAGGGCGGGCTATAAATTGAATTTATAAATAAATAAATGAAAAGATAAAGATGCCTCAGAGCCCCAATAGGATTTTAAAAGCCCCTGCAAAGCCATCCGAGGCAGACAGCTTTCCTCTCCCTTCTCCTGACAATCAAGGAAGCAAAGAACAATGTCTCTTTCAGTGACATGGAGGTTTGGGGAACATGAAGACACACATGAAGCTGCCTTATACTGAGTCAGACTGCTGGCCTATTAAGGTCAGTACTGCTTACACTGAATGGCAGAAGCAGTCCAGAAAGTCACAGACATATTTGACATCACCTAAACCTGATCCTTTTAACTTGAGAAGCAAGGAATTGAACCTTGAATGCTTTATCACTGAACCCTGACCCCAGACCTAACATCTCACTGCTTGGCAAAACTTTCCAAGGCTGTAGAGATTCTAACTCTTCGCTCAGTTTGAGAGATGAGTGGGGATCTTGATTCCCCCCATCCAGGCTGTAGGTAAGGAAGCCTCAGCTTAATGGCCACCACAGAAAGTGTCAGTTTGTGCTTGCACAATCTACTGTCTGTATCCTATGGTGACAATGAGGAAGAATGGGTATTTGCTTGCCTGTCTGGGTTTTTTGCCAGGTATGCTGAAATCTTCCTCTGGAGATTTTACTGATCTTGTGATCAGCACAGTAGTCCATCTGCATAACTACGTAACGTTCAAGGATAAATGCTGGTAAACTTCAAAGCAGGGCTCCACAACCTGGTGTCCGCTGACACCTTTCGTAGTGCCTGCCAAGTGTTCTTAGAAAGTGGGTGGGACCAGGTGGGGCTTCTGATTGGCCACTGGAGATCTGATGGGCTGTGCAGATTAAAATAACATTGTTTCAGCAGCAACTGGTTTTATTTTTTCACACTCCTTTTTCTCCAGTATATTTTTAATTATTCTTCTTTATCTGCTACACTTGGGTTTCCTCTTTGTGTGTGGCTCCACCTCCAACAGAGGGCATTTTATGGTTGCCCCCATCACCCAGTGTCAGAAGCCCAGAACTGCCCATAGGCTCAAGAAATCGGGGACCCCTGCTTCAAAGGATTACCTGGGGAGAGGGACACTTTGGGAAACCTCCAAGACAGTCTAAAGTCTCAGGGGTTTGAGTAAGCTAGTTTTCCCTCCCCTTTTTTCCTTTAAAAGATGCTCAGCTGCTATCAACATTCTTTCCCTTCTGTCATCATAACATTGGGAGGCGGGATTTATACCATATTTATCTGCATGCGGAGGCTCCTAACTTGTTAAGAAGTCTGTGGATACCTTCTTGTGCTGCTTTTGTCATAAAGGCCTGCCAATTTACTAACAGATAATAATGATCATAGAGGAAGACTCAAAAGAATACTGGAAAATAGGGGAAGCAAGGGCAAGAACGCCACAAAACATACTCCAATCTGGTCTGCAAACTCTTCTTTTTAGTCCAAAAAAATCTTGCATCTGATTTCAGTATCTTTGGTTTTTGTTACCTCTACAATAATTGACATGCTGCCTGTACAGTTTCTTTTACAATATATTGCTTTGCCATAGTGACTAGTTTTTGAAGAAAGTGACATGACATAGTGCAAAAAAAAAGTAAGATCACTTTTGATCCACGTACTAGTGGATGCAAACATGCAGTATAAAGCTATTCACAGAGTGTGTTGGAAGATGTCAGGACCCAATATGCATCTAACAAAGAGGTCTAGGTGACCTAACCAAAAGTGTATAAAATCAATAGCTGGCAGTGATATAGAACACATTTGCTATATAGGAAGCCAGTAGTTTAGCTCTGTATATGGCAGTGTCGTATTATCATAGAAGCTTTTTCTTTCCCTACCATTTCATAAAACTTCTAAAGATGTCATCTACATAACCTACTCATTGTTATCACTGAGCCTACAGTCTTTCAATATGTCAGAGACTGAAACCCTCTGCAGAAAATACACTGGTGTTCAAATCACACAGAGCAGGAGCCAACCAGAAGGGCTCCTCTCTATGTTAACAGATGCTGTACCTGTATGGAAAATCCACGCATCGGCCTCTTCACATGATAATGGAGATCACACATACTGCACTCTGAAGCATGTGGTCAGTGAAATTGTGTGAACAGAACATCAAGGGTAACATATATAGAGCGCTATCATAGAGTATTTACACACATGCAAGATACGTACTCATACACAGTGAAGCTTTTTGTGTACACTTCTGAAACCTTTTCAAAGGAATACTAACAAATACAAAAGCATAAGAAAGGTGAACTGAGAATACCTTGGCAATGGTGTGAATTCACTGAGGATCCCTTCTGCTCCAAGGGTTATGCCTTGAACAACGAAAGTGCTTCCCATTCCTTTCCAAAGAGCTTTGGGGCCCTGTAATGTATGATATTCAGTTATATGCAACTTGAATCAGGTCTTAAGTTCAGTCCTCTCTAAAGGGTTAATTTATTTATTTATTATTTATTATTTTCGATTTATATCCCACCTTGCCTGCACAGGCAGGCTCAAGGTGGTGTACAATTAAAAACAATAAAACACACTGCATAAATGCAATCCAATAAAAAATCCACATAAAACAATATACAAGTAAAATGCAGATCAGTATAGATGCTGTACAGGCCATCATCCGTAAGTGTTCTTAATGCTCGTTCATCAGTGGTGGCTCCTAATCGAAGGCCTGGTGGAAGAGCTCCATTTTACAGGCCCTGCGGAATTGCAAGAGGTCCTGCAGGGCCCTGATGTCTTCCGGGAGCTCATTCCACTAGTGTGGAGCCACCACTGAGAAGGCCCTAGCTCTGGTGATGGCTAGGGGGCATCTACAGTTTGAGGCTGAATGGATCCTTCAAGTCTGAAAAATGTGAGGTTCAAAGAATGTTTGCCAACATGTCCAGACTTGTCTTGCATGGGGATGGAATATGAACCCATTTCCAAAATTGCAATACAGTTCAATTTGAGTATTTCCATGTGACTATAAACATATGGGAAGCTTTGACAGAGCACAAACACAGGGCTTTTGCCTGCTCCGACAATATAACACAACAATTCAGGTTGCAAACACTGGTTTCCTTGGGGGTCACTTTAACCCCCCAATTCCAAAAGTGGTGTAAAACCCCCAAATCAACAAATGTCTATAGATATAAGTTATGGAGAGAAATTTCAGTTTTTGCTGTTTGCTCCACCTTCCTATAAAATGGAGATGATAGGTGTTGGTCCATCTATTTATACATGGGAACAGTGCTAAAATCATTTTTCAATATTTGTTGGGGTCATTAGAACCCTAATTATGATTATGCATAGGACTTTAATTTTCAAGCCAAGTCTATTGGGAGCCAGAATGGCCCATTGACCCTTTTGATAAACCTCAAACTTAAAAAAAAAGGCAGTGGGGAGGGAAGAGAAGGAATTCAGGGTGCTGCAGTTCATTGGGGAGGAAGCATAACAGGAGCTTGGTGTCTGTAGAAAGCTTTAGATGGGTAAACCAATTTTTTAAAATGATTTCTGGGGTGTGAAATATCCCCAGTATCTTGGAAGGGTTAAAACATAAAACCATTGGAGAAAACAGGCTTAGAGCAGTGAACAACTAGTATGCTTTCACCATGCATGTATTTTATGTAAGGAAAATTACTGTTGTTTGATACGAAACACTAACCTGGGCTTTATTGATGCTATACATTATGTTAATAATAGTAAACGGAGTGAGATGATAGTTCCTGGCATGATAATTAACCTGTAAAAAGAATATACTAGATTATAAAAAGCTGTACCATCGTACATCATCATTTCTGCCACTGTTCATCAATAACACCCTGATCATTTCCCTAAAAATCATTACCATCAAAGTACTATCCAGATACTGTACCACTTTTAACTACAATAAAGAATATCAGTTGTCAAACCAATACAGTATTTTAAATGTAATGAAAGTTCAGTATTAAAAGTGATAGACAAATGTGATACAGTAATTTGAATTACTTACCTGGCACTGCCGACGCAGAACAATACAAGGATGGGCCAACACATTCTCTGTAAACAAACTTCGGAAAAATGATTTCAAAATTTATTGACATTTCACTAATTCTTACACAAATCTATCTTTTCCTTTACTAAACTACACTATTTTAATAAGCTTTAGACATCTCAAAATTAAAGTTATTTAGTACAGTAACTTGCACACTAGTAAGAATTAAAATGTTAAGCTTTACAAACTATTAAAACAACTCAGAGACCACTTCATGTTAAATGCCATCTTCATAATGATTTCTAATACTTATGAGTTGCCTCTTTATTGAAGCACTGCAGTTAATACCGCAAAATATTAAAGACACCTAAAATATAACAAGCAAGGCAAAATGGCTAACAGTAAAGGCAGCATCCCAACTAATAGCAGCCACATGAGCAGAGAACAGCAGGTTCATAAAATTCTACCTAAAATCAGCATTTTTAAATGAAAATGTCTTTGCTGTCTAGCAGAAAAATCCAAGCTATAGCCAGGTGAATCCTCTTGGAACTAAATTCCACTGTATAAGTTCAAGAACGAGGAAGCCATTGTTTCAGCTTCAGACAGATATTTTGGCAAAGGACAGACAAGTAGGGCCTCTTGCTTAGATCATAGGGTGGAACTTGGTGGTGGGAGTATACAAGACCAAGATCTTGAATTGAGCCGAGATGCCAACACAGGCAAGTCAGTGTTGCTTTTTAGCTCTCCTTTTAAAGCTGCAAAATCCTGTATTAACAATAGTTTTCAAACCATTTTAAGGAGTTGGGATGTGTCACAGTAATATGAACAGTACAGTACTAAAGCACTGACACTCTTCCTCATTACTGCCACCTGAGCATCAAGCAGCAATACAGGATCAAGCAACACTCCTGGGTCACACCTTCTCTTTTGGGGCAGAATAATATCCTAGCCAGCACAGAGGAAAACATTTGCCCTTACTGCTAGATCAGTAAGTCAAATCAAAAGTTTAGCATGCCTGAGATGGCCAACAAGGAACAGTTATATTGGAGCTATGAAGGCCAGATGCAATGGTGGCAAGACCAATGCTCCCTCTAAGCTGTGGAGTCTTGTGAGCAAAAATTCTACTTCGTGAGTTGCTGTGGTGAGCGAGCAATTTGGCTACTGCATAAATTGGTTTGCTCTGGAGCCATCCTTCCTGATCTGAGACAAAAATGTGTGAGCTGGAGGCTAAAAAACTGTGAGCTAGCTCACACTAACTCAGCTTAGAGGGAACACTGGGCAAGACATGTCTCACATTGTGGGTCATATTGCACAACTGTAGAGGTGGCTATGGTAGCAGGGCATTTAGAGTAGAATAGAAATCTGTGTCCTCCTTCAGCAAGCATCTGGTCTTGAAGCATGACTTGGAGAACAACACCTGGGGGAAGGGGTTTTAGTGGCAAGTGTGCTAGGTAGGGAAAATGACCACAGTTCACCAAACCCACTATTCATATTGCATGTCTAGCAAATATACATAGCTTGAGCTTAGCTCCAGTGAATGAAATCTCAGAAACTTGGTTTAATTTGTGACACAGAAATAAATAAGAACCTACTGGCCCCTTATTCAGAAACTGTTTAGCTGTGGAAAGTGCTATGTGTCTCACAGGTTTTTTACAAAATGTAATGCTTCTTTCATTGTACTGGTATATTGCACACACACACACACACACACACACACACCCATGCTGACACAATGTCAGTCAACTGCTTGTTAGACTGAGCAGAAATTACCTACTGCAGCAACGAAGAGGTGGCAAAGGTCCTCACCTCAGGTTTGTGGCAGTTGGTGTTTGTTTCACAATTCATGGCCCCTGAAACCCAAGAGCTAGACTGCCTATTGCCTTGTTTGTTCCACTCTACCATTTCCTACCATCTCCCTGGCTTCTGTGATACAGTTTCACTATATTGTATCTTTCTGGCTGGCTGTATTTCAAATGAACTATTGTATATTCATGTTAGTTTTGGTTATAACTAGAGCTATTATGTTTTTTATTTTAGCAGTTCTACATTATTACTCCTCTGTTTCAATCTTCAGGAATTTCATTTCAGTCTGTAATTGTATGTACTTCTTTAACACGCATGTAGTAATGATTACAGAAAATGCAACATTATCAATGAAACATTTTTATAGACAACAGAGATCTTACCTTGCCAGACCAATCCCAAAGCCTGCAAACCTATTCAACTGTTCTGAAAAATATATACATAAATGCTAATGTTTATTTTAAAAGAAACACCAATAATTAAAAAAAAAATCAAATACTAATACAAACAAATCTTACTAAGTGCTTGGTTTCATAAATTATACCATAGAGCACAGATACATGTAGTTTATGCTTGGCTTTGCATTAGCTTACTAAATGCATACCCATAAGGGTATTTTAAATCGAGAAGCCGATATGCCTTAGATTTCTTGTGTTAGATGAAGCTTCACACTTCATATGTATAAGAAACTAGAGCAAATATTTTTGAATAATAATTTCTCCTTGGTCTTGAAATTTACTATGTGACCTTGAGCCAATCACACACAGTAAGTCTAACCTAACCCCACTTTTACCGTGCTCCAGACTTCATGGAGGAAGAGAGGAATATAAATGTAATAATGACATTATTATTAGTACTAGCACTACCATGAGAAGCTGGCAACAAGCAGCAGAAGACAGCTATTGCCATCATATTCTGGTTTGTTTCCCTCCCCGGAAGCAACTGGTCAGCCACTAGAAAATGAGCTAGACCTTTATGTATGCCAAGAAGGTAGCATTTACATTCAGATGTGGTAAGGTAACTTCTCTTACAGAAACAATCAATCTACTGAAACACTGTTAATGATACCCCCTAAAAATGAACAGTTATTCAGCCAGGCCCAACTTACAAGTCCATTTTAAAACACATAGAACTATTTCAGAGATGTTCATATTTACAGTCCAGATTGTTCAAACATGGTGCTCCGGACCAGTGTTCCCTCTAAGCTGAGTTAGTGTGAGCTAGCTCAGTTTTTTAGCCTCCGGCTCAAACATTTTTGTCTTAGTTTAGGAAGGAGGGCTCCAGAGCAAACTAATTTATGCAGTAGCCAAATTGCTTGCTCACAACTTTAATGAGAGTAGCTCACAAAGTAGATTTTTTGCTCACAGGTCTCCACAGCTTAGAGGGAGCATTGCTCTGGACTGTTTAACGTTTTCCTGCCTTCCAATAAAACAAGTGTATGCTATTCAGGAGCAAAGATAATGCTTCCCCCATAGAAAATAAGTTGCATGGAAGTGCTCAGTTTATTTCTTCTACAATTAACACAAATTATTTTAATAACTCTACACCTATACATGAACACGAAGGGGAAGAAGGCAAGGGACTCACTGAATTACCTGGAACGTTCCAGGGCTCACTGCATGTCAGGAGTTCCTTGTATACCAGTGCCCTGAACCAGAAGGAGCATATCCAAAGGAGAATACTCAAAAACAACAAACACTACGTGGGGTAGGGAATGCACACCCCTGACCAAAAAGCTCCAGAAGTAACAATCTGTACCCCTCTAAAGAAGAAGAGAACGCATTGCAGCTTTTCTAGCTACAATGGTTTACGGTTATCAGGAAAAGTCCCCTAAAACAGGGTCCGCTGGCAAGCTCAATGCTGAGGCTCGGGAGGGGGGGCATCCGGTGCCCTCAAGCCAATCCCCCACCGCAAAGCCTTTTTTGTCCACTTCTGCCACAGGGCAGCTATGCCTACCCAACACTCAGCACTCCCTCCTCCCTTTACGTACCAGAACTGGCGCCGGCGCCTCCAGAATGAGGGTCTTCATTGAGCCCGGTAGCCCCTAGTGGGGTCCCGGCGGGGAACTGCGGGGTTTTCTCCCCCCAGTGCAGGTTGCGGCTACCGGGGATGTCAGGCGGGGTGCTGACCCAGTGGCCTAGGTCCGGCTTGGCCGCGAAGCCCCCCTGCTCCTCGCGGCCACCCCGGTAGCCCAGGCCGTCGAAGCCTTCAGGGCGCCGCGGATGCATCGAGCCGAGCAAAGAGACCCGAACCCCCAACTATTGACAGCAAGACGAAAGACCCAGAGCTGCGCCCTCGGACTCCGCTTCCGGGTTCCAACCAGAAGTAATCCCCATCATCCGGAAGTCCTTCCGTAGCCAAGCAGAGTCACATGATGAGGGCCGGAGGCAGGCGCCTCCCTCTTTCTCCAACCCCCCCCCCCCGGCCTTCCCCCCCCCCCCCCGGGAGATTTTTACCCGGGTTCAGCGACGGTAGAAAAGTTGGTAAGGGCGTGGCTCGCTTCATAGCCCTTCGGCCTTGGAGGAAAAGGTGCACATATAATAACGCTTTGTGGTTGGCAGAGGTCCATGAGATTGTTAACCTAATTTATGTCTGGCATTTCGGGTACACCTCTAGGGGTGACGTCGTAAGAAGGGCTCGGAACATTTTTTAGGGAATCCGCTGTCAAAATCTGCTCCCCGTTACACACGTATCGTCTACAGTGGCGCGCTAATTCCGATTTTCCAAATTTGACATCTGCAGAAAAGTGTCTTAGGTTTTTTTTTTTAACCATAATGTTTTATTTGTTTTAACTGTAAAACAGAGCAATAATGTACTGGTTTTCAAGGTTTACATAGATAACACTCAAAGGTAAATCAGAATTTAGGGTAACTTCTTACAAACGATACAATGCAATCTGTAGGAAAGTGCCTTAGTTACCATATTTTGAAAAGCAAAAAAGAGGACCTATCTCCCCGACTGACTACTTCAAACAAGTGATCACTATGACAAATTTAATTTTAAATGCCCCTACGATTGATTTAAGCTGTGATAATTGCTACTGAATAGGAATATTCTTAATCATCCAACCCCAAAAGAGGACATTTTCACCAGTTTTTTTTTAAAAGAGCCCAAAAGAGGACAGGCCCACAAAAAAGATGATATGTCCTCTAAAAAGAGGACATCTGGTAACCCTGTGGCTCAGTGAAAGGTGTTGGTCGCTTTGATCGTTCCCCCTGTGCCCCATAAAAGGAAGTCATTTGTACATGCTTCACCCGCCACAAGCAATGAATTTGATCTGTTCACTCAGCGGAGCAAAAGAGTGATAGGAAACAGACTCTGAGCAGTGACCAGGAAGAAAACTCCAGTGAATAAAATGGTCTTATTTCTCAGTACGCAATGCATAGAGATGGCACTGAGAGACGCACCTTCCACCGGGACCGGGTACAAGGCGGAGGGGACTACTGTACCTTTAATGACTGTGGCAAAGGGCAGTTCAGCTGATGCAGCCCATGGGCGGTCTGGTCTTTCCACTAAGGTTGCCAGCCTTAGGTTGGGCAATATCTGGATATTTTGGGGGTGGAGCCTGATAAGGTTGGGGTTGCGGGGAGTGGGGTATTAAGCCTAGAGTCAGCCTTCCAAAGTGCCTGTTTTCTCCAGGTGAACTGATCTCTCAGGAGATCTCCAGCCACCACCTGGAGGTTGGCAACCCTACTTCCCATTCGATATTTCCTTTTCTTAGTTCTGATCTTGCTCGGTCTCCACTAGGATTTATTTAGGTTCAGACCAACTCGACACTTCTAGACGATCCGATGGAGCACTTTCAGGGCTGTGGTGTATTCATACTGTTAAAGGCCCCCCCCCTTTATTATTTTAAGTAGATACCATTTTTGTAACACATTACAGGCCACGGATTACTAGAGTGAGCAGATCCATATATCAGTGTTTATCAGGAGCACACAACTGCTGATAAATTTGGCTTCTCTCAACAAGGTTGTCTAGTCTTCAGCGCCTGCTTTAACTCTAGAAAGTACATCAGGCATCAAGAGGTAACCGGCACAACAAAACTGAGCCAAAGAGTTCACCCATTGATAAAAACTGGGCAAAATGTGACGAGGGCGGCGGGGGGGAGGGGGGTTAAACTGCATCTGTCGAGACTGTGACGTGCTGTATGGACGTCCTCTTCTCCCGCTTATGTTATTGTCTCCTTAAACCTCTGTTAACGAACATTACCGGGTAACTCGTCGTCAGGGGACCCGAATAAAGCCAAGTCAATCATCTCCTTCTTTACCAGCTCTCCCCGGAGGGCGACTGCCCTCGCCAAGCAGCGAAGAGCCGCCAGTCCCTCCCTCCCTCTCCCGGTGGAGTCCTGGCCTGGCCGCGTCCTTAGCAACCATCTCAGCAGCGCTAGATCCCCAAAGGAAGGAAGCGGAGCCGGGCCGAGGGTAGGTACAGGGGAGGTCGCTGGCTCTGAGTACAGAAGAGCAGAGAAAAGAGGCTAGATACAGCAACCGTCGGTTAAATTGTAGTGTTTACTCCCCTGATGAGCGATCGATCTCGAGTTGATCGAAAGGGACCGTGGTCTTGGCAGCGGTAGTTGGCAGCGGGTTTGTGGCTTCAGCTCAACCTTAGTTTTAGGAACACTGTAAAGTAACAATATGTTGTTATGTAATGGGATTATGGACACTGATGCAAAACCAAACAAATCTTTTCCTTTCAGTGTATGGTTATGGGAAAAGTGACTACTCTGATCTGTAATGATTGTGATGACAAAACTGGGTGCTTGTTCATAAATTTAATTAATGTAACAGTCTTTAATTAATGTAGAGTATAAAAGGTGATATTGTGCGGGGAAGTATTTTAATATTTTAATTATTTATTGTATTAATGAAATATCGTTTTTATTTTAATGATGAGATGTTGTTACCTGCCCTGAGCCTGCTTGCAGGAAATATGAATAAATAAATAAAGAGGATCTTGGTCCAAATCCTGCTGTAACCTCCCAAGCAAAGGAATACCTCATCCTGTTGTCCCTTGGAACTAAGCCACTTCAGACCTTTCATAGTTCAAAGCACCCAACCAATCTGATTTAATGAATATTAGAGTTTATTAGTGATTATTACTATTTATGGTGTTTGCTTGAAGTTATGTGCTTCAGGCATGTGCATGCTTGCACATCTTTGCTGTCCCCAAATACATATGTGTACACCTTCCCAATATTTTCCCCTTCATAGGTCAGTGGGGTATAAAAATATCCATAAAAGCACTTTTGGGGAAATTGGACTTCCTTTAGTCAAGTATAATATTTACAATTACAAGTACTGGGAAAGTGCTACAAGGAGCAAGTATGTCTGTGTATTGCTGCTTCTACTCCTTTAAATATGTGACAACATTTTACTTATATGGGATAGGTGGAAAATGTCATACAAAAGTACTTTATGGAGAGGATGGGAAATTGAGTTTGATGTTTCCCCTTACATGCTCAAAGGCTAAGGTATTCCTGGAAGTTATGTGTGTGGCACATATTGGTTGCACACGACAAGACAATCAGAGCTCAAGCACATAACTAAGAGCACCCCCCCAGTGATGAGTGCACAAAACATTTGTAATAGTTTTAAGGTTTAAGCTGGGCCTTGTAATTAATTTTAGAATATTTTAAGTTTAATATGAATTCAAAAGGTTCTTCTACCTCCCCCCCCTAAAATATACTGGATTCGAGACGCGTATAGTGACCAGCTCATAGTTTATTAGTGATTTCAGCAAAAACAAGACAACTCTAGCAGGACCAAAGCCCTGCTTAAATTCGTGCACACATTCCCCATGATAGGCTATTTACAGTGCGCCTCCTGGTCTATAGGTTCCTTCCCGGATCCTAGCTATCTATTGTTCTAGGTTTCAAGCTTGGTCATTTACTATCGATAGTAAAAGTACCCAGCACGCAAGATGCGGTTCTGAATGTGCACAGAAGAGACCCTTTTTATTAACAGAATCTCAAAGGAACATTACTAACATACTAACAGAGAATATATGTAACAGGACTAAGAAAAGAAGTTTGGCAACACACAGAAGAAGCCCAATAAGATTAATTGGACACTACTAACAGTTTAATTTACCAGTTTATATATCACTCAGCTTTCTCTTTCTCCCACTGTCTACCCCTCCCTTTTTTTCTTTTAAGCGAAATACCTCCCCTTTTTAGGGGAGCCAATAAAACCTTTATTAAAAAAAAAAAAAGCTTGGTCATTCAATGCCGGGCCCAGGATATAACACCCCTCCCCCCAAAGTTCAGAACCCCCTTAACAAACATAGTCTCTCAAGTAGGCTACTCTGCGTCGTTCGCAGTTCGAGCAACGTGGTTCTGTCAAGGGGTCGGGGTTTCTGGCTCAGGTCCCAACGGAGCATCCGAGGTGCTCGTGGGCATCGGCGCAATCTTGGGGCTGTCCATGGCTGCTTGTTCCGATGTTTCTTCTGGTTGTTCACTAGCTGCGAGTTGCGTGCTGGCTGCTGGGATCCCCCTCTCGCCCTCTGGTTCCTGTAGGTCTGGCAGCTCCGTGTCATCATCATATGGGGTCACTGAGGGCAGACCTGGCTCGGCTGGGAGGAGATGGCGGCGGAGCTGGTCAATGTGCCTCTAAAGTACCTGACCTCTGTCAGTCGACACCTTGTCGGACAGGGGCCCGGTGACTCGGATAACCTTGGCTGGGACCCAGGCAGGGCTGCTGGGAAAGTTCCGGGTGTAGATGGGGTCGCCCGGGAAGAACCCACGGGGTGCTGCTTGGTTCTCGGGGCCTGCATGGTGTTCCGAAGCACAGTCTGGGTGCATTCAGTCTAATCAGGTGGTGAGGCATCGTCCCATGAGGTGTTCCGCTGGGCTGTGGCTGGTGGAGGTGCTTGGTGTCACCCACTGACCGAAAAGGAAGGCCGCGAGCCAGTGATCCCAATCTCCATGGATGATCCACTGGAGGGATTCCTTTGTGGTCCTCACCATCCTTTTGGCCTGGCCATTGGTGGCTGGGTGGAAGGGCACGGATCATATGTGTCTGATTAAATAATGGCTCATGAAGTCTTGGAACTTGCCTGAGGTGAAGGCTGTCCCGTTGTCCATCACAACGGTGTTGGGTAGGCCTTGGGTACAGAAGATCCATTGGAGGGCGTGGATGGCTGCTTTGGACGAGGTGGAAGGGACCGGTACCATTTCTAGCCATTTGGTGTAGGAGTCCACCAAAATGAAGAAGATCTGCCCTTGGAAGGGTCCGCAAAGTCCAGATGTAACCGGGACCATGGTCTTTGGGTGGACTCCCACTGTCATAACGGTGCCCTGGGAAGCTCCAGTCAGGTTTCTTGGCAGGCCTGGCAGCGCTTAACACAGTCCTCGATTTCACTGTCCATGCTGGGCCAAGGTGCGGGAGTAATAGGCCACGGAAACCTCTCTGCCATCAGGTAACTGGTGTCTGAAGACAGCTCCTACCCTGTACGGGGACGCGTCGCAGGCAGGGATGACGGGCAGCGCTTCGTCGAAGTGTGCCAGGATGGCGTTCAAGGTGAGCAGCTCCTTGATGGCCTGGAATGCTGTGGCTTGCTTCTGGCCCCAGATCCAAGGGGCCCCTTTGTCGAGAAGCCAGTGCAGCGCTCCACGATCACTGCTTTGTGGGGCAGGAATGAATGATAGAAATTCAGCAGGCCCAGGAAGGCTTGGAGTTCCTGCTTGGATGTGGGGGTTGGGGTGCTGGCGATGGCGTGGACCTTGTCGGCAGCAGGATGGATGCCATGTGCATCGATGGAGAAACCCAGAAAATTGACCCGCGGAACCCCCGGGAGGAATTTTTCCCTCTTTACTTTGAGGCCGGCTTCTTGGAACCACTGTAGGATGTTGCACAGTCAATTTGCGAGTTCCTCGCCCATGGGTGCGGTGATTAAAACATCGTCGAAAAATGGCTGGACCCTGGGAATTTTTTTAAGGAGAGAGTCCATTGGATTTTGGAAGATTCCCAGGGCTACACTGACCCTGAACTGTAGCCACCACACCTGGAACACACCCCTGTGCATTATAGTCATCTGGGCCTCTGCAGTAGCATCGTCTACTGGGAGCTGTTGGTAGGCCTGCACCAAGTCCAGTTTTCCAAAAACCTTAGCACCCGCTAGGGATGCCAGGACATGGCTGACTATGGGGACCAGGTAGGCATGATCCTGTAGAGCCTTGTTTATAGTACATTTATAGTCTGCGCAGATGCGGACGTCTCTGTTGGGCTTGACCGGGGTCACGATGGGGGTTTCCCATAAGGAATGCGGGACCAGTCCCAAAACCCATTGGGCCACCAACCTATCCAGCTCCTTGTCTATCTTAGGCTTCAGGGTAAAGGGGATGCTCCTGGCCTTCAGCCGAATTGGCTGCACCTCCAGGTTGAGTTGAAGGGAGACCGGAGGTCCTGTGTAGCGACTGAGTGTCCCATCAAAGACGACTAAGAACTCGTTGCACACCCTCTGAAAGTCTTTGGAGGCCACGTGGTGCACCCCCGTTACTTTGAAACCCAAGGGTAAGAACCAAGATAGTCCCAGTAAGCTGGTGAGCCACCCTTTCACCACTAACAAGTCCAACAATCCCTCAAATTGGCGGTATTTGACATGGAACTTGCCCCACCCTTTGATGGCCACCTCGTTCTTTTGAAAGTCTCTGAGGGTGAAGCTGGCGGGTTTGAGGCGGGGGCCCCCCTGTGGACAGAGCCTCTGGAGAGTCTCTTCCAATATGATGGAGATGGAGGACCCGGTGTCTAGTTCCATCTCACATGGCACACTCTCTATCAACACTGTTACCTTGATTTTATCAGGGGTGTCCCGAGGCAACTTCAGTACCTCATGTTGGTGGACAGCGGTGGTGTGCAGCTCCACTGACTCCTGGTGCGTTGTCGTGCATCTCCTGTTTCCCTTGGAGTGGCAGGCACGTGTGATGTGGCCGGTCTTGTCGCAGGCCCTGCAGGTAGTGTTGCGGAAATGGCAGGAGCAGCATTCATAGTCTTCATCACAGCTGGCGCAGGGGGATGGTGCGGTGGCCTTTGCTGGATGTGTGGTGGCGGGCGAAGGTCACGAGTCATGGCGAGCCAGGCAGCGGACCTGATGTGTCTCTTCCTCGTCTGATGCATCCGAAGTTGAGGGTACGGAGGCCTGGTGCACGGCGGAGATCTGGCGGTCCCACTGGGCTTTCTTGAAAGCAGTGGCCTCGCGTAGTGCCATTACCAGGGTGAGTTCCTCGTGGCCAATGAGCTTGCAGCATAGTTTCCGTTCCTGGATGCCCATGACGAACTGGTTGAGGAGGGCCTTGTCGAGGTTTGAAAACCCACAGTTGAGGGTTAGCCAGCGAAGGTCGGCTATGAAGTCGGTGGCTGCTTCGTTGGGCTTTTGTTGGCGTGAAAAGAAGTCCACGCGGCGCGCCATCTTAGTGGGCTGTGGTGCAAAATGGCTGGTGAGTACCTTTAGGAGGTCCTCGAATGTGGACGCTTCTAAGGTCTTTGGCGCGACGAGGCCCTGGACTAACCGTAGGGTGGTGATTCCACAGGCGCTGAGCAGGAGGTCCTTCTTCTTGTCGGCCTTGGTGATGCCCTGGAACAAGATGAAGTACTTCAGCCGTTCTACCCAGGTTTCCCACAGTTCTGGGTGTGCAGGGTTGAACTCTGGCAGATGTCCTGATGCAGCAGCCATGGTCTCTGGAGCGATGCAAGGCGCAGGGCTCATGGGCTCGTTGCGTGGTGCGGTGCTTTTTGGAGCTGGCTCGCCCATCAATATACTGGGTTCAAGACACGTATAGTGATCAGATCATAATTTCTTAGTGATTCCAGTAAACACAAGACAACTCTAGCAGGACCGAAGCCCTGCTTAAATCCGTGCACAACACCACACCCCACATACACACACTCCCCGTGATAGGCTATTTACAGTGCACCTCCTGGTCTATAGATTCCTTCCATGATCCTAGCTATCTATTATTCTAGGTTTCAAGCTTGGTCATTCAGTGCTGGGCCCAGGACATAACACCCCCCTTGAACCTAATGATACAGGGCATAATTTCCCTGGAAGTTCTTCTTTGCAAGCCTGCTTGGATTATTCACTGCATGCAGGAGAACTTCCTGGTGTGTTATGCTCAAAGACAAACAGCTTTCAGGGAAAGATAATTTGTTAATTAATATTGCATGAGTTCTACTGCAGCAGCAATATTACTGATATTCTTTCTGACATTTTCCATGTCTTTTCATGCTTTGTTTAAAAACGTAAATGAAACAAATAATCATTTCTAGGTCTGTCAGGCCAAAAAGGAGCTGCGGTGGCTCAAGTGGTTAAGACGCTGAACTGCAGGCTGTGGAAGGTCAGTAGTTCAGCTGTTCGAGACCCGGGTGCCGCAAGACGGGGTGAGCTCCCGTCTCTAGTTCCAGCTCCTGCCAACCTAGCAGTTCGAAAGCAAGAAATTGCAAGTAGATAAATAGGTACCACTTCGGTGGGAAGGTAACAGCGTTTCGTGCGCCTTGGTGTTTAGTCATGCCGGCCACATGACCACGGAAACGTTTTCGGACAGCGCTGGCTCTTCGGCTTTGAAATGGAGATGAGCACCGCAACCCTAGAGTTGGATTCGACTGGCTTTCGAGCAAGGGAACCTTTACAGGCCAAAAAAGAAATGCCAACAATTGATTTGCTCATGACAACTCATGGTGAAATAGCTCAGCGCTGTCTCAAACTTGTGATTTTATAAAACTGAACATCTGATACCTACATCTGAATACTGTCACTACCAGGGATTATTGGTGTATGCAGTTATGGCTGCAATTCAAAGCATATTCACTAGGGAAACCCCCCCACTGAGTTTACTTAAACTCTGAGTAAATATGATTAGGATTGCTCTGCATATGTTAGGAGGCTCAGGTATCATCAAAAAAGCTTGTTTAAAATATTCATTTCATGCCCTGACAAATTGTGCTGTAGTAGTTCAGCAGTTCGAGACCCAGGGGTGCCG
Organism: Gekko japonicus; assembly: GCF_001447785.1. Taxonomy (NCBI): domain Eukaryota; kingdom Metazoa; phylum Chordata; class Lepidosauria; order Squamata; family Gekkonidae; genus Gekko; species Gekko japonicus. The sequence continues at coordinate 424,321 of NW_015171509.1, read as the reverse complement.
CATGACGGAGTGAGCTCCCGTCTCTAGTTCCAGCTCCTGCCAACCTAGCAGTTCGAAAGCAAGAAATTGCAAGTAGATAAATAGGGACCACTTTGGTGGGAAGGTAACAGCGTTCCGTGCGCCTTGGTGTTTAGTCATGCCGGCCACATGACCACGGAAACGTCTTTGGACAGCGCTGGCTCTTCGGCTTTGAAACGGAGATGAGCACCGCAACCCTAGAGTCGGATTTGACTGGCTTTCGAGCAAGGGAACCTTTACCTTTAGGCACCCTAAGCTACATGAAAGAGTTGTTGTGAGAGGAGAACAATGTTAGCCACTTCAGGTCTCCTTTGGGGAGGAAGGTGATGTATATAGTTCCTGTGTTATGCAAAATTCAGCATGCAATAGGGCTAGTCATCAACTTCATTATTTGTACAGGTACAATTCCTAAAATAGTGGGCTGGAACTGATGTTGCCCTTGCTCAGCTTCCCTGATGGTAGTTCTAAAAGCTCCAGGGCAACAAGGTAATACATAGCAGCCAGGGGTCTTTTCGTAGAAAAAGAGCTGCAGGAGCTCATTAGCATATGGTATGCTAACGAGCTATTGGCTATTAGCATAATAGCTCATTAGCATATGCAACGCCTCCTGACATTACCGGAAGTGATGTCAGAAGGTGAAGCAAAAGGGGAGGAGGCATCTTCAAAAGCCTCCCTTTCCCTGGGGGGGGGGAAGCAAAGAAAGGGGTTTAAAGTTTAAACCCCCTCACTAGAGTTGGGCGCAGAAGGAGGAAAGAAGGAAGGAAAGAGAGAGAGAAAGAGTAGAGAGAAGGAATGAAGGAAGGAAAAGGAGGAGGAAAAGGAAAGATTGAAAGGAGGGAAAAAAGGAGGGAAAGAAATAAAGAGCGAGAAGGGAATAAGGAGGGAGAGAGAGAAGGAAAGGAGAAGGAAAAGAGGAAGGAAGGAAGAGAAGAGAAAGAGAGAAAGAAAAGGAGGAAAAGAAAAGGAAAGGGGAAGGAAAAAGGGAAAGAAAGAGGGCAAAGAGATGGGGGAGGGGGAGGCTTTCCCACCCCCCACTCAAGCCTCCATCACCCCCCCATGGATCCCTCACTTACCCCTGGAGGCAGCAGGGGGGTCTCTCCTGGCCTTCTCTGGCCGCAGGACTCTGGGGTTGGCCCAGGGAAGCAGCGGGGGGGGGGTCTCCTGGCCTCCTCCTGGGCCGCAGCACTCCGCCGCTGGCCCAGGGAGGTGCCGAGGGGGCTCTACTGGCATCCTCCGGGCTGCAGCACTCTGGTGCGGCCCCAAGAAGGCAGCAACGGGCCTCCCTGGGGCCGCAGTGCTCCGGCGCGGGCCCTGGGAAGGCAGTGATGGGCCTCCTAGGGCCTCCCTGGGGCCGCAGCGCTTCAGCGCGGGCCCTGGAATGCCAGCGACAGGCCGTAATGGGGGAGGGAGCTGAGGGCGGGGTTTGCTGCCACCGCCATTTTGCCGGCTCCTGGAGCAACACTCCGGTGCACTCCGGCCCCAAAAGACCCCTGATAACAACACCTTTCACCTCAGCAGCAATTTAGCAATCTGTTTTCTTCTACCTGCAATAGGAACCGTTTGGCATGTAAGGCTTTTCTGGTGCAGCACTTTGCCATCTGCTGAACTTGTCCCATAATGTTATGAAAGCCACAGTGGCACCATTGGGGTTATGAGTTTAGCTCTCTTCCCGTGTGCATTCCAGTGAAACTTCCTGTGTATTCAAGGAATCCGTTTTCATTAAAGCCTGAAGCTGAGCAAATGCTTACTATAAATGCACAGCAGATGGAGCTGTCTGCAAAGCGTATGGAGCCTATACTAGACCAGATCCTAGCTAGATAAGAACATAAGAGAAGCCAATGTTGGATCAGACCAATAGCCCATCCAGACCAACATTCTGTCACACAGTGGCCAAAAATACCAGGTACCATCAGGAGGGCCAGCAGTGGGGCCAGGACACTAGAAGCCCTCCCACTGTTGACCCCCCCCCCCAGCACCAAGAAGAAGGAGGTCCAGCAGTGGGGCCAGGACATTAGAAGCCCTCCCACTGTTGACCCCCCCCCCAAGCACCAAGAAGACAGAGCATCACTTGCCCCAGAGCCCCTAGCTATACCTTGTGGCTAATAGCCACTGATGGACCTCTGCTCCATATGCTTATCTAATTCCCTTTTGAAGCCGTCCATGCTTGTAGCACCCACCACTTCCTGTGGCAGTGAATTCCATGTGTTAATCACTCTTTGGGTGAAGAAGTACTTCCTTTTATCCGTTCTAACCCGACCGCTCTGCAGTTTCATGGAGTGCCCACGAGTTCTTGTATTGTGAGAAAGGGAGAAAAGTACCTCTTTCTTTACCTGCTCTTTCCCATGCATAATCTTATAAACCTCGATCATGTCACCCCTCAGTCGTCTTTTCTCCAAGCTAAAGAGCCCTAAGCGCTTTAACCTTTCCTCATAGGGAAAGTGTTCCAACCCTTTTATCATTCGAGTTGCCCTTTTCTGCACTTTTTCCAAAGCTATAATATCCTTTTTAAGGTGTGGTGCCCAGAACTGCACACAGTATTCCAAATGAGGTCTCACCATTGATTTATATAGGGGCATTATTATATTGGCTGATCTGTTTTCAATACCCTTCCTAATAATCCCCAGCATAGCATTGGCCTTCTTTATTGCAGTCACACACTGTCTCGACATTTTCAGTGAGTTATCCACTACAACTCCAAGATCTCTCTCTTGCTCAGTCTCTGCCAGTTCAGACCCCATCAATGTGTATTTATATTTAGGATTTTTGGCTCCAATGTGCATCACCTTGCACTTGGCCACATTGAACCCCATTTGCCATGTTGACGCCCACTCGCCCATCCTTGACAGATCCCCTTGGAGTGCCTCACAATCCTCACTGGTTTTCACCACCCTGAACAACTTTGTATCATCCGCAAATTTAGCCACTTCACTGCTTACTCCCATCTCCAAATCATTAATGAACAAGTTAAAAAGCAGTGGACCAAGTACTGATCCCTGCGGTACCCCACTGCTTACCACCCTCCACTGAGAAAATTGCCCACCTACACTCACTCTCTGTTTTCTATGAACTAGCCAGTTTTTGATCCATAAAAGGACTTGTCCTTCTATCCCATGATTTTTGAGCTTACTTAGGAGCCTTTGATGAGGAACTTTATCAAAAGCTTTCTGGAAGTCAAGGTAAATAATATCTATTGGATCCCCCTTGTCCACATGTTTGTTCACCCCCTCAAAGAACACTAACAGGTTAGTGAGACAAGATCTTCCCTTACAGAAACCGTGCTGAGTCTGCCTCAATAGGTTTTGTTCATCTATGTGCCTACTAATTCTTTCCTTAATAATGGTTTCCACCAATTTACCCGGTATCGACGTCAGACTGACTGGCCTGTAATTTCCCGGATCTCCTCTGGAACCCTTTTTAAAGATGGGAGTGACATTAGCTACCTTCCAATCCTCAGGAATGGAGGCAGATTTTAAGGAAAGATTACATATCTTTGTCAGGAGATCTACAAGTTCACATTTGAGTTCTTTCAGAACTCTCGGATGTATGCCATCTGGGCCTGGTGATTTTTCAGTTTTTAAGTTGTCTATCAGTTTTAGGACCTCCTCTCTCGTCACCTCAATCTGACTCAGGTCTTTCAACACCCCTCCTGAAATCAGTGGTTCTGGAGTGGGCAAGCACTTCTCATCTTCCACAGTGAAGACGGAGGCAAAAAATGCATTTAGCTTCTCAGCCATTTCCCTATCATCCTTCAATACTCCTTTTACCCCTTGGTCGTCCAAGGGCCCCACTGCCTCCCTGGCTGGTTTCCTGTTTCTAATGTATTTGAAGAAAGTTTTATTGTTGGTTTTTACGTTTTTTGCTATATGCTCCTCATGTTCCCTTTTTGCCTGCCTGACCTCAGACTTGCATTTTATTTGCCATAGCCTGTGTTCCGTTTTATCAGCCTCACTGTGACTAGCTTTCCACTGCTTAAAGGAATTCTTTTTACTTTTTACAGCCTCCATTACTCTGTTTGTTAACCATGCAGGCTTTTTCCTATACCTTTTTGTGCCTTTCCTAACCTGCGGAATATATATTTTTTGAGCTTCTAGGATCGTAGTTTTAAATAGTTTCCAAGCTTCCCCAATGGTTTTGACCCTTTCTACTTTTCCTTTCAGTTTCTTCCTCACATGTCCCCTCATATCAGAGAAGTTACCCCTTTTAAAGTTAAAAGTGGTTGTGTGAGTCTTTTTGGCCAATTCCCTATTTATACAAATGTTGAACTCAACAACATTATGATAACTGTTCCCAAGTGGTGCAATCACTTTTACATCTCTCACCAGGTCTTGGGTGTTACTTCGGACCAAATCCAGGATTGCCTCTCCCCTGGTAGGTTCCGTGACCATCTGCTCCATAGCACAGTCATTGAGAGTGTCTAGAAACTCAATCTCTTTTTCCCAACTAGAACACATATTGACCCAATCAATGTGTGGGTAGTTAAAATCACCTATTATGACACAGTTTTTTTTGTCTAGCCACTATCTTTAATTCAGTCATCATTTTATAATCCTCCTCTATCTTTTGATCCGGTGGGCGATAACAACCCCCCCGTGTTAAGTTTCCTTTTGGGCCCACTATTTCAACCCATAGCATTTCCAGAAGTGAATCCAATTCTCTTACCCTCTCAATCTTACTGGACTGCATACCCTCTCTGACATACAGAGGTACCCCACCTCCAACCCTTCCCGCCCTATCCTTCCGATATAATATATAACCGGGAATCACCGTATCCCACTGATTTTCTTCATCCCACCAAGTTTCTGAAATACCCACAGTGTCTATTTCCCCCCCCCAACACCAAACACTCCAACTTCCCGATTGTACCTTGGACACTTCCAGCATTTCCCCCAATATTCAGTTTAAAAACCGCTCTGCCACCTTTTTGATTTTAAGCGCTAGCAGCCTGGTTCCTTCTCGGGACAAGTGGAGACCGTCTCTTTTGTACAGCTCCCTCTTGTTCCAAAAAGCATTCCAGTGCCTAACAAACTTGAACCCTTCCCCCCTACACCAATCCACGCATTGAGACTGGGACTGGGGTTTTTGTATATAGTTGTGTCTCGCCGTGTGTTGTTGTTCTTAAGGTTACTGAAATAAAGATCTATTCTGAAATCACGATAGCCTCTTGAACCAACTATTTAACACTGGCAATGAGAATGGGATTCAGACAAAGGAACTAGGAAGAGATCCGGCTGAATCACCTCACCAGCCGCTCAGTCATTCAGCATGGCTGCCAAGGGCCACCTCGAACCGTTCGACATGGAAGACTGAGATGCATACATCTCCCGGTTCCAGTTCTTCATCACTTCCAATGAGATCACTGACCATGAGGTCATCAAGGCCATATTCCTCAGCTTCTGTGGGTGCTCCACCTTCAAGACTGCCCAAGTCCTTGTGGCGCCATAGGATCATGCTGCTGACATACTCAAGGCAAAACTGAAGGACCACTTCTCACCATGTCCCTCCAGAATTGCCTGCTGGCACACCTTCTATAAAAGGGATCAGGCCCTGGGAGAGTTGATCACTGCCTTCATGGCCACCCTCCAGAAGGCATCACTCCAGTGTGACTTCCACAGTTTGGAAGAGGCTCTCTGTCACTGGTTGCTGTGCGGACTCCAAGACAAGAAGCTGCAGCGACGGCTCTTCACGAAGCATGACTTAGACTTTAAAATGGCCTACAAGGAGGCAATAGCCACTGAAGCAGCTGAGCAGTCGATGAAGGAGGTCTGCAAGATGAGAAGTCCACCTCCGTCCTGCAAGACTGAGGTTGTTCACAAAGAAAGCCTCATGGACGTCTCCTCCACAAATGAAGACGAGGGGGAAGTACTGCACACCTGAGTCGCTACCTGGAAGCACGAGGAGACCCAACTATACTCTGGGGCTCCCTGTGCTAGCTGTGCCAGCGAAGGTCATTCTGATTCTGGGATGCTCAATGCCGGAACTGCCGGAAATCGAGGCACATAGGCATGCACCTGCCATTCCACCACAACCAGAGACACATCACCACAGTCAAGACTCAGGTTGCTGCCCATTGCAAGGAAGGCCTCTGTCCCCCATGCTGAGTGCCACACCCTCTCACTTCGCTCCACCACGCCTGTCCTGTCCTGATGCTGCAGCCCTCGACATGCACCAAGATCAAGGTGACGGTCGAGGTCCAGAATGTGCCCTGCGAGACGGAAGTGGACACCGAGTCTGCGCTGTCCATCATCTCCATGACTACATTCCAGCACATCTGCCCTAAGCTGTCATAAGTATATGACACACCTTTATTAGTTTTGTTTCTCTCGGCACTGCAGGGTTAAGGAGAGAGTTTGTGAGAGGGGTATCAGTGTTGAACCAAGCTAAGAGAGGAAGAAATGTTCCATAGCATATTCTCGCAGTAGGACTTTTAGAATTCAGTTTTTATTCCACTTTTAGGGCTGCCTTTGTCATTAAGTCAACAGAGGTGCTTGCTGTGAGGATAAGGTTCCTTTAACAGTTGAGTAGCAAGGAATAACCAAACAGAGATTAAGGGAAGGTTGTGGTTATCAGGCAGAGGAAATTCAGGAGAGCAAGTCATATGGCTCTCCACAAAGGATGTTTTATTGATGTTTTTCCTGGCAATCTTAATTCCGGCTTGTGATTCATCCAGGCCAGCATTTTGCATGATGTACTTGACATATAAATTAAATAAGCAGGGTGACAATTGTCCCACCCTGGAGGTTGCGGGACACACAGACCGGGTGCTGGGGACCCCGACAGACCCCGCGAGGCCCCCTAGACATGACTCACCAGACGGGGTGATGGCCAACGGTCTGGGGAGAGAGTCAGGAGCGGGGGGCCCTCCCTCGTTAGGCTGCGTCAGCCAGGCCCAGAGATAGAATCAGGGTCCATGAGGCAGCACCACGGAGGAGGAGAGGGGCAGCGGCAGCTTCTCCGACAAGCCAGAAGTGGGCACTAAGCAGTGGGTACAGTCGCAGAGCGGCGGTGGCGGCGCGGCCCAGAGGCTGCCAGAACCACCAGTGGCGCATCAGCACTCACCACCGGAGAGGCCCCGCTGGCATTCCTCATTTGGAATAATGTGTGCAGTTCTGGTCACCATATTTCAAAAAGGTAATGCAAAGCTGCAAAAAGTACAGAAGAGGGCAACCAAGCTGGAGCATCTTTCCTATGAGAAGAGTCTGAAAAGTGTGAGACTTTCTAATTTAGAAAAAAAGACAGCTAGGCAGGGAAGATGGCAGAATAGAGGTTTACAAATTTATGCACAGGGTAAGAAAATGGATATAGGGAGCCTTTTTGCCCTCTCCCATAACACTCAACTCAAGGGCATTTAGTGATGTTGTTGGGCAATATGTACAGGACAAACAAAATGCTTCTTTATTCAATGAGTAATTAAATTACTTAAAAGGGCAACTCGAATGATAAAAGGGTTGGAACACTTTCCCTATGAGGAAAGGTTAAGGCGCTTAGGGCTCTTTAGCTTGGAGAAACGACGACTGAGGGGTGACATGATTGAGGTTTATAAGATTATGCATCGGAAAGAGCAGGTAGAGAAAGAGGTACTTTTCTCCCTTTCTCACAATACAAGAACTCGTGGGCACTCCATGAAATTGCTGAGCGGTCGGGTTAGAACGGATAAAAGGAAGTACTTCTTCACCCAAAGAGTGATTAACACTTGGAATTCACTGCCACAGGAAGTGGTGGCGGCTACAAGCATGGACGGCTTCAAAAGGGAATTAGATAAGCATATGGAGCAGAGGTCCATCAGTGGCTATTAGCCACAAGGTATAGATAGGGACTCTGGGGCAAGTGATGCTCTGTCATCTTGGTGCTTGGGGGGGGGGGTCAACAGGGGGATGGCTTCTAATGTCCTGGCCCCACTGGTGGACCTCCTGATGGCACTGGTATTTCTGGCCACTGTGGGATACAGAGTGTTGGACTGGATGGGCCTTTGGCCTGATCCAACATTGGCATCTCTTATGTTCTTATGTTCTTAAATTGGACAGTTTGCTGCCGGTGGAGGTAATGATGGCCACAAACACAAATAGCTTTAAAGGGGGTAGACAGATTCTTAGAGGATAGGTCCACCAGTGGCTACTAGCTAGGGTTGCCAGCTCCAGGTTGGGAAATACGTGGAGATTTTGGGGGTGGAGCCTGAGGAGGGCAGGGTTTGGGAAGGTGAGGGACTTCACTGGGGTATAATGCTATAGAGTCCACCTTCCGAAGTGGCCATTTTCTCCAGGTGAACTGATCTGTGGTGCTTGGAGATAAGATGTAATTCTGGGAGATCTCCGTTGGCAACCCTACTACTAGCTGTGGTGAACAACAGGAACCTCCACATTCAGGGGCAGCGAACCTCTGAAAACCAGTGCCAAGAGGCAACATCAGGGGAAGGCCTTGATCCCTGTGCCCTTTCCAATTTTGTTAGTCTGTGAAACCGAACAGAACAGTGGTGAGGAGGAAAGGATCGCTAGCTGCTCTTTTCATTGGGAAAAAACATGGGACTGCATCTTTTCTCCCACAAGTGGAAAAATAGTGGGGTATTAGAGCCAGGAAAACATCTGGACAAGAAATGCAATCTCAGCCCATTATGAAACCACTGGATTTGCCATGCCTGGCATAAATGCCTCAGGGTTCTGTTCTTGCCAAAGGTTTTCAGCAAAGTACTGTCTTCCGTACTTTGGTAAGCATGGGAACCTTAGGCTACAGAAAACCCATTATTGGTCTGGATTCAGATATGGCTGCTCAGGGCCGTGGTCCTGCTAGTGCTGTTGAAATGATTAATATCTTGGTAAATTAAGATGATAATCAGAATCAGCATGCTGACATGAATAGTAAAATATACTTTTATGTTATTCAAATTCTATTGAAATTCATATAATCAAGGAGGGAAACAGAAGATTTTGGCAGTGGCTAGTAGACAGAATTGAATGAGGTTTGCCTGGGAAACAATACTACGATTGTACTTCTGACAAAAGCATAATGAATGAACAAAGATTTAACTGATGGGAACCTCAGACTTGATTAAAAATTGCCACTTTACTGGAGCATTTTATAAGAAATAAGGATTTTAGATGTATTTGGAATTAACATAGGCAGAATGGCGATTCATCTTCACAACAATGAAAAAAATCAGTCTGATCCTTTCAGAAACTCAAGGTAATCTGCTCTTTTTATTAGGGTCTGCTTTTCATTCCATTACGACTGCAATGAGTGAAGATGGATGGTAGATTAGATATGGTGAAAATTTTTACTCCCTGCATATCTTCATAGCTACTTTGTTATTTGCTGAAATAACTCTCAGTATTATAACTGGAGCACAGAATATTTTTCTATTTGAGTTAAGTTCAGGATTTCAGAGTATTGCAGAATAAAGCGGTTAAAGATTTTGGCGTGTTGGCAAGAGGTTAGTACTTATTTATTTATTTATTTCACTTTTACCCCGCCCTCCCCACCAGGCGGGCTCAGGGCGGCTTCCAAAAACTGATAAGCAGTATACATTTTACAGTAATAGAATAAAATATATCATTTAAAAATAAACTAGACAGTATAAAACATTCATTCGATGGCGATAAAAATAAAGTGCAGTTTAGGGACACATTCAGCGGTGCCACCGCGCTAGGTTGTGTTGGATCGGAGTTCACACAGGGTGCTGCTGGTAGGATGTCACTCCTAGCGGAACGCCTGCCTGAAAAGTTCTGTTTTCACAGCCCTGCGGAACTGATTTCGGCAGGAAGCTCGATCCAGTAGGACAGAACTACAAACGAAAAAGCCCTCGTCCTCATTGCCATCAACCTGACTTCCTTTGGGCCAGGGAGGCAATACTTGGCCAGACTATCTTTGTCATATCTGGCATGTTTAGTCAGATTTTGTAGAGTTCTATGGGCAAGAAGGGAGGTAAACTGTTGAAAGGAATCTGACACTTCAGCTAGCTACTCTGCACGATCAAATCTGAACCTCTGCAACAATGGCTGGCTTATCAAGGAAAGCACTAAGGTATGCCTTTAGAAGAGTACCATAGAGCAACCCAGCATACAAAGGCATCATGGCTACTACATTTACAAGTGGAGACCCACATGAGTTGCAGGGGAAATCCCATCCAGTCCCCACTGGTCACCAATTTCTCCAACCCCTGCCCCTTTTCTCTATTTTTCTGCCCCCTGCTGTTTCTCTCTTTTCCACCCCATCACAGCCCTTTCTTTCTCTTGTTCTGCCCCTTTACTTCCTCTTCCCTTTTAGCCCCAAACTGGCCCTTTCTCACTCATTCCCCTCCTCTCATTTTCTTTCCTTTGTTTCTTCCTCCACAGCTTTCTCCCTCTTTTTTCATCCCCAGCCAGCCATTTATCTCCTATATTCCACTTCCCCGTTACTTTCTTAACTTTGTTCTATTAGGCACTGGTCTTTTCCCTTGCTTTCCTCATGCATCACCATCATTTTTGGGGGTCATTCTGCATTTCCCTCCACTGTCACCGTGCATGTCCGTCAGCTTTTTTCATTCTGCACTGTCCCTCCCCCCTTCAGTGCTCAGTTCGCTTCCTGCTCATGTTTCCCTCAGAGTTTCTCAGAGTGCTTTTGTGGCAGTCTTTCCCCTTGTCTCACTTCAAAGCTGAAGGTAAAATCCAAAGCAGGCAGAGTCCCTCAGATTTTCCCCTCCCTCTTCCTGCCCCTTGGAGGCCACCGAGCTTGCATCCCTCTATGGGTTGCCCATGCTTGGAGAAGCCCAGCAGTGGTGAGCCAAAGGGAGTGGCGGAGTGGAGAGGAGAAGAGAGAAAGGGGAGGCTGCGGTGTGCCCCCTCCCTCTTGTGCACGCTTGGCCAAGTTGGTGGCAGTTTCCCTGTGTCAGCTTCTCCTCCTCAGCTCGCCTTGTCCTCTCTTCCCTCTCCCGTCTGCCCGCCTGCTGCTCCAAGCTGGGCATGCCCAGGCAGTTGCTCAGCCGCTATCCTCCCTGCTTCATCGGTGTACAATTTCAATACTGACTACAAACAAAAGGGGGGTATTGTTAGTGTGGAATGAAGTTGACAAGGTCTGTAAGGGGGGGAAGGGGGAGGGAAAGACTGTCATGGGGTCTACTCTTTCACATTTTTCACAGTGGCCGATACCAAAAAACAGTACACTGGAGCTCGGCAATAAGAAAAGAGAGCTTTGCAGCTGCCCTAGTCAGTTCTATTCATGGAACTGAATGAGGAGGATTTAAATGGGAGGTGCTCACTGGATGCTACTCTGCAGCTGCAGTAGGGCAGTTGCATAAATTAAAAAAACCCTTTGGACCCCCACCCCCCACATATCACAAGTGATGTTCCCACCCCAATTAGCAAAAACTGTGGGTTTGGTTGTAGCTGCAGAATACATACACAAAATACAGAATAAATGCACCAGAGAAAAAAGGATGGTTCGTATGGCAGGAACACAAATCCGAAGTCAGTCTTAAAGCCTTGACTGCTTGGATTCTCTGCAGTAAGCTGTGCATGCAGAAAGGGCCTTTGCTCCACCCTCCCCCAGTCTCTCTCCATTTTTATATTTTCCCTGCTTTCTAGCTTTTCTCTTGTCCCCTAAAGGAGCACCTTCCTTCTGACTGTTTGCTGAGGCTTCTAGGCAGTCTCAGAATGCCAATCATAACCTTGTGAGATTTTGCAAGATCTTGGCTGGTATTGTCTATTTTGTTTTTCAACCCACCCACTCACCATTTTTTTAAAAAAATTCTGCAAACCATGGGGCTGACTCAAGTTTGTAGGAAGCTCCCATTCTCTCTACATGATCCTGTTGTGCAGATTATTTGATTTGCATCAATTCTGATATGCTCAGAATTACATATATAGGTATTCTGATCCAGTCAAAATATCAGAGCAATCAAGCACTGGAAGTGAAAGCTGCTGTCATTCCCTCCATGCTGGAGATTCCCCTGCACATCAGCTTTCATTTAAACAGGCCCATCAAGTCTCTTCCTCATCTCCAAACCCTCCTCTCCTCTGATTGGAGGAGTAACTTGCCGCTGCTGTCTAGCACTAATCAGAAGCAGTCACTCCAATTTCCCCAGACTTTTCTTGCCTTCTGTCAAGCTTGTGAAACTCAGCCTTTGTTTTTCTTTGTGCTCAGTTTCTATGAGTAAGTACTAAATCTCACATGTGCCTTCACACTTGCCTTCCCTCTGTAGACCTAACCTAGGGTTACCATAGTTTGAAAAGCAAAAAAGAGGACATATTTCCCAACTGACTACTTCAAACAACTGATCACTATGACAAATCTCATTTTAAATACCCTTACTATTTGTTGTGATAATTGCTAACTAGGAATATTCCTAACTTCCAAGCCCAAATGAGGACATTTTCAAGATTAAAAAAAAAAAAGGATGGACACCAAAAAATATGTTTTTCTGGTTCTCTAAAAAAAATGACATCTGGTAACACTACTTAACCAAATCCAGTGTTATGCCACGTGTTCATGTGCAGCGAACCCTGCAAGGACATCCAACTAACACTGAGAGCTGACTGCGAGAAGAGAACGTTCTACACTGGCTGCTACCGCTGTATGATTACTAAGAACCACTAGCACTTTATTATGATTTTATATTGTTTTAACCACAACTATGTTTTAATGTAATTATCTGTTTTATGTGAGCCACCCTAAGACAGCTTAGGCTGGGAGGGCGGGGTAAAAATCTGAAAAATAAATAAATTTTTAAAAATTCATCTCTCTTTGGATTTGTTGCTGAATCACATTCCCTGACACACAAAAGCATAGATGATACTCCCCCTCTATCTCCTGTATTTAATTTTCGCTTCCTTTCTGTCAGGGCTTTTTTTCGTAGAAAAAGCCCAGCAGGAACTCATTAGCATAATAGGTCACACCCAACAGCAGAAACAATTAGCATATTAGGCCATACCCCTGACAGCACAGCTCATTAGCATATTAGGCCACACCACACATGTTACCAGAAGTGTGGTCATCCAACCACACCCACCTTTTGCTTCTTATTCTGTTTACTTTGTTGTCAAAACCCTGGGCTTTTTTTGTAGCAGGAACTCCTTTGCATGTTAGGCCACACACCCCTAATGTAGCCAATCCTACTGAGTGTCTGCTGCTGGGTGTGGCCTATTATGCTAATGAGTTCCTGCTGGGCATGGCCAACTCAGGAGCCAGCCCAAACTCCGTTGCTGTGCGTTCTTGCCCAAAAATAGCCCTGCTTTCTGTTATTCTCCAAGGGAAGCACTTCTTGTGGGGGTCACCTGCAGGGTGGGAATCAGAAATGAGTTCTACTGTTATTGATGAGCAGGGTGGTGTTTTTATTTGAACATGTATTGAAATACTATTCTGACTATTTGCCTGTCACCCCAGTTCTCCTCAGTAAACTATGGCTGCGATCACACACACTCAATAATCCACTTTCAATCCACTTTACAACTGGATTTTTACTGTGTGAACTGGCAAAATCCAGTTTGAAAGTGGACTGAAAGTGAAATATTTAGACTGAGTTCAGACTGGCAGTTTGGCCCAATATAGGCACGTTTCACAAACGGATTAAAGGGGCCGGTTCACACAGGCACAGCTGTCAGGCGTTCCCCAGCCGTACTCAACCCGTCCTATGACGATTCCCTACCGAGTTAAAAAAGTACCAGGTGAAAGCAGTAGCAAACCCGGGAGAGTGCGTTGATCCCACTTCCCGGATGTGTGCATGCTAAAAGTTTGAGAAATAGGCGCATAGGTGCATAAGTGCATAGTGTTGGCATGCAATGCCAGTAAGACATCAGGCTTGGTGATCTTAGTGATCTAGACTGACAGCAATGACAGCCACTGGAGCTAGCTCAAACCGGTTCTGGCAGGAGCTAGAATGCTTACCAGGAATGACTCAGCAGGCAATGCTGATTGGCTGATGGATGTATATAAGTGTACATATGCTGTACTACTGTTCCTATCTCCTGAATGACTTGTCTGGCGAAGCACTTTGTTGGTGTATACCAGAATATAAATATTGTAAATAAATTGTATATAGTTAGCACTAGACAGTGTGATCTGTGTTGCTTTCTATTGCTGGCACCTTATCTGTTCTGGCCTAACGCAGCACAAGTCCCTGCGCGACACATAGGCAAGGCCGGCTCAAGGTGTTTCTGCACCCTAGGCGAGGCTGCCTTGTGGCGCAGTTGCCAACCTCCCGGTGGGGCTTGGAGACCTCTGGAGTTTTGCTACCATTGCCACCGCCTCCCCCCCCGGCGGCTGTCGGACCCAGCGAGTGCACCTCGCACGTTCCTGCAGTGCCCTCCAAGATGGAAGAGAGATTTCTCTCGTGCTCCGCTTCCAAAGGCAGTTTGGGAGGGAGGTGGGGGGGGATCCTGTCTCCGGGCAGGGGGATGCTCGCCGGATGCCTCTCCCCAATTAGCGAAGCACTGACATTTGGAGAGCTCCTCGAGGGCTTTTGGCGGGGGGAGGCACAGTTTGGCGCCCCATCCAGGGCCCAGTGCTCTAGGCGAATGCCTAGTTCGCCTAGTGGGTGAGCCGGCCCTGCACATAGCTGCATATTGCCAGAATGAAAAAAGCCACTTACAGCCATGCCTCTGCCAGGGGTGGGCCAACAGTGCGAATGCTCCCTTGCGCCTCCTCCCCGGTATGCTCCCGCATCAGTAGGTGCAGTGCGACCGGGAATCCCTGGCACAACTTGGTCCGGGTCTTTTTGCCCCACCTCCCTCACGCTTCATACTGCCAGTATGTCCTCAGCCTTAGTGTGTGCGATCACAGCCACTGTCTGATCATTTCTGATTATAACAGCCTTTGTCTTCCTTTCTAAACCTGCTCTGGAGCTCTATCACTTTTCATTTTGATGCCAAACCTTGGGACATGAAGTATTCAGTCTACTGTATTAGAGCTTGGACCCAAGTCCTGTTCACTTCCTGAATAAGGAAATGTACCTGTGTCAACCCAAGCACATTTGGTTACAGTTGAGAGTCCTTGACTAAGAAAACTTAGTGTGGAAAAAGGTCTTGGCAAGCTTTAACCTGCCTTTGATCTATCTAGATGTCACATTTTTATTCCATTGTTTCTCCAAGGAGCTCAGGCCATGTTGATAATTAGATGTATTGATTCCTAAATTTCCCATACAGGGAGACACTTCACTTTTTGTCTGGTCCAGTGTTCCTCGCAATCACTGGCTGATATACCCACTTAGATGTCCTACTGTGGGAGGAAACAATTGTAGAGATTGCTTCTCATTTTTAGGATATATTACTTTCAATCTACAGTCTACACTCCTTGCATTGCCAATTTGTGGGAGTCTCTAACTTTCCTGATGTACCAGTGAAAGGCTTTGCTCTCAGATAACAGCAGTTTAAGACTAACATCTGTCATGCCTTCATTAATTTATATAAACTGACTTCAGCAAACTGTAGTCCTGTTGCCACCAATAAATAGTCTTTGCATTTTCAAGGTCACATTTTAAAATAACTTCCAAATTTATCCAAGAATATTTATAATTGTGGTTTTATAGCTCTCATTGAGAAGTCTTTCTAAAATCATGTTGCTTCAGCTTGCTCATACCTGTGTTTGTCTGCTTTGAAATCAATGCAAGGTTGCACACTCCCTTAGTATTAGTATTATAGTGCACAGTTATCAGTTTTTAGCATGAATATGTAAAAAAAGACAGCAATCATGAAAGTACATATGCCAGTAGAGGCTGATTATGTATACCACTGAGGAAGACTATCAGGACTTATCTGGCAATGGAAATAAGCCTGATGCTTGCTTCTGAATTCGGAAGAACTGATATCCCTTCAGTTATTTATTGTTGTATAAAGTTTTACTTTATATTTCTTGGATGTTATGATTGCCACCTGAAGAGCTCTGAAATAAACATGTTATGAGACAATTAAAAATGACACATTACACATGTGAGAATCTTAAGAGTACTTTATTATACTTTGCTTGTAATTTATTAAACATTGTCAATGATGGTGCATCTCTACTTTTCCCATGGGTATTACTATTACTGCCACAAAAGAACTGTTCCTTGAAATAAGCAAAAGGTGGCAAAATTAGTAGGTATTTATATTTAATATGCAGCATGACTCTAAATGCATTTTATTTATATTTAATGTTACTTTATGGATATTTTAATTCTTTGATACCTTATTGTTACAACCAAAAGGCTTCATAATTGATATGTTTTGATTTGATAAATTTCAACAGAACTACAGAGTATGAAACTGGAGGGCTATGCATAACTGTCTGATCAATAAGTAGTTAAGATGAAGTAGTGGGAGTAAAATCAATGAAATAAATTGGCTTAAATCCAAATACTTTCACTTAACTGTGTATTGTGGATTGGGTTGTAAATCTGTACATGTAACGAGATTGCAATTATATCTCAATTATTTGATTGATTTATATTTGATTGTTATTATTCATTCTTCTGATCTGACAGAAATGTAATTTTTTCAGTAGAATCATAGAGACTAAATAGTTGAGGGCATTATACAATCATTTTCATTCTAGGAGCTCCAAATGGTTTCCCCCCCCCCCTCTATTTTTCCCTGTGGCAAGTGGCAGAAAAGAGAAGGCATTATGGTAGAATGTATTTAACTTTCCATTTTGACTGTACATAGTCACTATTTGTGTAAGATAGAAAGGCTTATACTTTCATTTTTGCATGACAGTAACATTCTACTATTTTTATAAAACCAATTTTAGATTGAAATGCCCATTCTAAAAGAGCCGGTGGTATATGCCTTTGGCATTGTATCCAATACAGAACATCAAAAAATTCAATGGCAACTGTGGAAGAAATATCTAAGTGATTTTTCAGCAAAGACCAAGCCAAAGACAGTGCAAAAGTAAGTTTAAATAAAACAGGTACAAAAAACCAATATATACCGGCACATGAACATTTCCTTCCAGAAATGTTAAGATAATCCATGCCTTATTAGGCTGTTTGAAAACTCTGTACAATTCAAGAGATTACCAGAACATGTAGAAGCTTTTCTGAAAAGTAGAAATTGTATACAGGAGAGAGTGAGTCTTGAGAACTTTCAAGGAAAGAGGGGCAGGATTTAGCTGCCATGTGGGATGAGATGACAAGAAAAGATTCCAAAGTTTTCAGTCTGGGAGACAGCAAATTATCCCATCCTCAAGACGTTAAGGGGCTAGCAGGACTTCAGTGGGGTTAGAAGAGTGTAACTCTGCTTAGAGTGGCATGATAGGGAACTAAGTGGGAATTTGTAATGACTCATGTTAAGTAAAGTGAAGCTATATGGTGCAGTCCCAAACTGAGTTATATCCTTCTAAATCCACTGAAGACAATGGGATTAGAAAGGTATCACTCTGCTTTAGATCGCACTGTAACTCCCTGTTAAGGGCTTTCAGAGGTAGACTGTGAGCTGTCAAGCTTGTCTTATGTCTACTACCAGAGGAAAACAGCCTGGTTGCCCAGAAAGAATTCATTTGTCTAGGTGGTATCCACACAGTGTTGCATATCAGGGTGCAAAATGGAAAGATGTGAAATGACTTTAAGGCTGCAATTTTATGTACTTATTTAAGCATAAGCCCTATTGTGAATATCGTATAGTTTCCTTGTAAGTTAAAATACATAGAATTGTATGTTACTCTTTCCCCTAGATATTCTCTCGGTTTAGTTTAAATAGATTTTACAGTTATTTATATTTTGCATGTTAGTTTTTCTTTCTTTTTCATCATGTCACATTGGGTGATTTTCTAGCTGTTCTGGTACATTAATGCTCTTGACATTAGCTGATTAGGATGCTTTCTGATGCAGCTTACTTCCAGAGAAATTAAAGTAGCAGAGGTTTCAGATCTCAAATGAGATAAATAATTTTGGTTGATTCCAATTTAAGGGAGGTGTAGCAATTTCACCTAAGCAATCAGTTACACCTGCTCAGGTTTTCCACAGAGTGTCTCAGAATCTTAATATCCGTCAGATCAGTTTGTAGCTTGTCATGGAATCGGATGCTCAGTTATTATGCATGAAATAGCTTTTCTAATCTTAAATACTCCTACTTTTATTAGTTGTAGATTTATAACTGTAACAAGGATGGATTATGGCAATGGTGATAGAAAAATCCGGAAGTGCCATCACACCATTGCTGATGGCAATTTTTAATATTTTTTTTCTTTCTCCCATCGGCTGCTGAAGTGCTGGCAGGCAAGGCCTACTGGGGGTGGGAGATCTGTCCTCAGCAGGCACACAGTGACCTTGTTTCACAATGTTGAAAGATACTAAGTATTAGGGAGAAAAAAAGAAAAATTGTGTTGGGAGGTGGGATGGAGAGTTTGGCTATGCTGGCTACTCAATTTATAGTTTGCTGGAGGGGGCGGTTTTGATTTGAGATATTTGCCTAGTTGTTTTTCCTTGCCTGCTGTATTTTCATGTGGATCTCCAGCATGTAGTCTGCGTATTGGTGGCTATTGTAATACTGTTGAAAACATTTTGCTTTTAGTAACCACAGTTTCCCTTTCTGCCTCTCCAGTGATTAAAATGCATGCTTCTCACTGTTATAAAGTTGGCAGTTTTGTTTCTTTAGATGTGGTAACAAGAATTATATTTTTATGCTCTCAAACCACCATGATCTGTCCCTAGGTGCTAATGCCCATATTTATAAAAGTAGCCTTTTCTGCAAATATGAGCTATTGGTTAAAAATAGCAATGTTAGTTTCACATTAAATATTCATTAGGATGAGCTGTGACAGACTGTGTGAAGCATCCAATTAAGCCTTCCAACATCTATACATAATCGTAGGAATGACTTCTGCTTTTTCTATAATACATCATAGATAGCGGCTAGTATCTGCCAACAATTGATAGGGCCAAAGTTACTAGTAAAATGCATACAAGAAATGGAAAAGCAAATTAGAGAGGATGATTTTTGCCTTGGGACTTTGCCATGCCTTATAGAAACAGACTAGTACTTTGATTCCTCTTTCTACAGCTGGAGGAACTCTCAAATGCCATAACAAATCTAGCAGTATTATCTGTATCTAATATATACTTTGTATCTCAGCATTCTAAAAGCTGGAGTTAGAAAAATGTTTTCTTACATATTCTTCTTTGGCAAATGTATGTTGAAACCATCCCTGAAAGAAAATTGTGGAATTTGACACACCAGAGAAAAGGCTAGAAAATTAGTCTTTTCTCTCCTAGGGTCAGTTCTACAATTTTTATGTGGCTGCAGTTTGATATAAATGTTTCCTCAAATGAAATTAGTATAGCATTGTGCATTTATTATTGCTTTCTGCTGTTCTTCTGGATATTGAACCAGATAATTTGATTAGTTTGTCTTCATTTGAACACAAGTACTGCGGCTACACAGATTTCAAATAAAATTCCATCTACAAGATCCCCCCCCCCCCGTTTTCAGCTCAGTAACAACCAGGTGTTAGCAACTGGTGAGAGCAGCTCTCCCCAGCACTGACCATTATCAGCTCAAGGCCACTTCACAGGCATCCCACAGCCCTGCTAACTAATTTACTGATTTCAGCTATAATGGTGGTGGGGCAGATTTACTGTTCTTCCAGAAAGCACCCATGGGACAGGATCCTGATTGGTTGAAGAAGGCCAGAAGATGAGTGGCCAAAGTTTCCTATAAATGTAGGCTATCCTGATAACCTCCTACCGTACTTTACCTCCATCTGCTGTCTTTGTTATTTTGCCATTATATCTATTTTGGATTGTGCTGCTTGACTTTGAACTGAATCTGCCATATCTCAACAACTTAACTTCTGTGCTATAAGAATTTTTGGTAAGTATATTTAGGAAGTCAGCTTTTGTGTTTTCATGTATTTTGAACCTACATTGGAACTATATTGTTTTAAAATCTTTTTCTTTATTTTCTTTACAATAAGATGTATTCAGCTTTATGGTATTTGCTTGCTGTGAGTTAACTGGTCCTGACCCAGGGTAATCTCAGTTATGTTATCAAGTGAGGGTCTTGTTCCAGGGTCTCGCATCTCAGACAGGGGAACAATTCTCTCAGAACAAGGTGGGGCAGCCCAGACAACAGATGTAGCTCCCTGATGATTTCCCCAGCTTTTTAAAAAAACAAAATCAGTCTCAGGGTGCAGGAAGAAGAGTTGCTTAATCCTCTGTAGCCATTTTGGCACTCAAAATTGACACCCTCCATAGCTGTCTTTCCTGCAGGGGAAGAGATGGACAAATGGAAGAAACCATGAACAAAATGGAAGTATTCCCCAATTGTCCATGTGGTGTCCTCTTATTTGGGGAGGACTGGTTTTCACTTTAAATTATATTTTGTGTTCACAAACAGGGTAGTTTCTGCTGCCACCAGGAATTTAAACCAATTCAAAATCTTCTCTCATTAGCTGTTGTTGGTAAAGTGACCCAGAGTCTGGGCTTTTCAGAGGTCTCTGTGGCCCTGAGGAAGGGTTTTTTTTTTTAAACTGCCCCCAAAGAGGCAGAATTTTATTAATGTTTTTTCACATATATTAAACACACACAAACATATAAAATACAAACAAACACACGTACACATACATACATGGGGTATGTCATGCCTGCCCTTGCTGATGCCCCTGAGGAGGCACCTGCCAGCCAGGAGCCTGTGGACTTACAGGCTCCTGAGGACAGTACTGCAGCAGAAAGGCAAAGACTGGATCCTGTAGCTGAAAGCTACCTAAGTGGTGAGGAGGATCAAGCCTCTCAGGGAACACCTGCAAGGGATCAGTCTCTGCTGCAGCCCAGTAGTTCATCAGACTCGCCCCCACCTGTAACCAGGCTCAGGAATGTAAGGAGACAGCAGCTGAGAGAGCGAAGGCAGAATGCACGCATGCGTGCCAGAAGATCTCTCAGCCCTGACTATTGACAGGATCCTGACCTTGCTCCCGGCTAGCTAATGAGTTGATTAGCTAGCACTGTATATAAGCAAGCCTGTTGCCAGCAGTCATTTGTGCTGGCAAACGTCGTTTGTTCAGGACCTGAATCCTTGCATCTCTGCTCCAGACCTTGTGGACTTCTTATCGGCTTGATCCTCGGCTCTTGACCCTCGGCTTCGTTGACCTTCGTTCATCTCTGACTCCTCTGGCATCATTGTGATTTATGGACTTGAAACCTTGGTATGTCTGACCTTCCTTCTGGACTGTGATTTAAACCTGCTTGAACCTTGCTACCTGATTTTCTCGGCTTGACCTCGGACTGTTCCTGGACTTTGGCTTACTTACGTCACGCCCCCGGGTCCTGCCGTGACAGGGTATATTTTCCCGCTTTTTATCAAGCATTAATGTTAGCGCCTACTCCGCACTAGGGGGGAGTCTCTCTTTCGGCCGAGAGGTCGG